>NW_025935709.1:0-38157 GCF_000764305.2 Hyalella azteca | reverse complement strand
TAACGGATCACACAAGGCATTGAAAGTGAACTCCAACAATAAGTCTGATATATTAATATCGAATTATACATGTTCATGCCTATTGTAGAAATAACTGACCAAAAGCATGTCCAGCCGGGCCATACTTGTGTTACCTTGTACATGAACATATTTTTTGTAATAATTTACAATAAACTATAATAAGCATGTTAGTTGCATATAACACTCTCGTTGTAAATGATTATTACACCTAATGGGAGAATTTCTCTCAAAATTCTTGCATTACGTAGCTTCTTCACGGTTAGTGGATACCCTAATGGTTTGATGGAAAATCTTTAATCATAACTTTCGAGAATACAACACAGGTATGCGATTTAAATAACAAACTCCAGATTTTAAACTTGTAAAAATTATGGAATGACCATGACTGCAGCAGCTTCACAGATGCACCTGACGGCGTCGAGGCTAGAGGCGGCCACGGCATCTTAAGACAGGAAGTTTTGCAGTCTGGTCCAGAGCGGGAAGAACATTCCCTACATTCTTGAGAGTAGAATCAGAAACTTCTGTAGGTTGGCTTTTGAGCAGCAGGCTGGAGCATATCGGGTGTGCCGTTCTTGTCACACCCGCAGGCAGGCTTGTCCACCACTCTGCTCTGTGCGAGGGGTAACATGAACCAACGTTCATTCCTGAGAGTCACGAAATGCTCCCCAAGAAGTGGGTCTGGAAGGGATGCGTAATGCATCAATTCATGTTTCGGTTAGTGAACGCACTTTATTTTTTGGCCTTTGCTGTGATGCACTGCATATGGTTCTTCCAGTCGAAATTGTGTTGGAAACAGCAAGGCTACTTGGTGTTACAGACGGCTCCCGAATCATAACAGGTTAGCAACTTTTCTTTGACGGAGACTTCATTTTCATGGCTGCTTCTGGACACAAATATGTCAAATGGTACCTTGAGTTATCTTCTTGTGCATCCGTCTAGTTTCTGGCAAACCTGTAAAACAGAAGGAAATGAAGTCAGACAATTCAAAATTGAACATATTCTGTATAGTAAACTTTGGCAAACTACATTAGTTTGTGACCTACTGCACCATGCAATGAACTTATCTTGATATGAACATATATATAATCTGCAAATTGGTAGGTAAAAACTATTGTATATTTAATATTATTGCAACGTCATGGAATAATATTACCCTAGCCATAAATTAACAGAGAATGTCTCCAAAAGTAGCATTCTACTTGAAATATACTTAGTAACTGGCTTAGATGATTGAAAAATTTATTTGATTTAACTTTGACAATGAGATATTATATATCTGGCCTTGAGACCACTTCCATAAATTAAAGTGGTACAGGAGTTAATTGATGACTAACAATGCAATAAATGATTCATGATGCACATTCTGCCATTTCCTCATTGATAAGTTTGAAAACAGGGTGTTTCATTTTATTGATTTAATAACAAATAATGATCCGAGTGACAATGATCCGAGTGATTTTAAACTATACATGTGTTACAATCATGATATCATCCAACACAAACAATAAGTACAACACAATGTATAAGTATAAATCACAACTTTTATTCACACGAACTGTCCACCCAACTGACACTGTTATGAATGCAGACATTTGTCTCTTAGGAGTAGGACTTGTGTATCTTTCAGCCAAGCTGTAATAAGAATAACAATATATATGCACTATAATTACGAATTTACAATATTGCTTTACTATTTTTTGTACCAGTTTTTAATGCCTATTAAGATTCCAAGTTCTCTAGCTTACAGATTATTATCCAAAATGGTTTTAAAACATTCCTATCTAGTCTACAGACAGGTTTAGAGTATTCTCACTCTCTCACTCTCTACAATATTGATTAATAAAAATAAAGAAATCTAATCTTGCGTATTATTTAAAATATTCTTAGTGCACAGAATGGGCCCCAGCCCCATCAGCTATTTTCTTGGTTAAACTGGCTCTTATGATTCAAAAAAATTGTAGAATAATGTCAATAAATATGTCAGTAGTAGTATAAAATAAATTTTATGCGTTCACAAATGATGTACAATTATTTACTAATCAATATACAATTGTGGTGATAGCTCAGTATAGCTAAATCCATGGTTCCAGTTTAGATTTAAGAATAAGCAACCCAGTATGACCTTGACAAGAAAATGAGCCCTAGTATATCTTTATTGATATAATGCACTGTTGCACTCCAGTACAAGCCTTTTGGAAAAATCATTGTATAGTTTTCTTGTGTCAGTGCTTCATTCTGCACAGCCTGGTATATATTGATGTTAATAATTGTTAAAATCCCTTTCAAAAATGGCTCATAAAGTATTTCAAGAAATTGGTTTCCACTTTTGAACAAGAATTCAGCATTCAACATTACATTTTTATGTAACTGAAAGAGTTATTTAGTTTATGTTTGTATTACTCATTCAATTAAACTTGTTAAGAAAAAACACTCCAGACCATGCCCAGAGTCCCAGACGTTACTGTTACTGGGCCCCAGCCGGGCCAGCCCCAAAGCCAGGGGTGTGTATTCTTAACAATATCTGAAGGCTGACGCCATTGTCTAGGCTCTAGCCTCAAACAAAAATCCAAAAAGATTTATTTAAATAATCAGCCAGCATATATAAACGTGTGCAATATTGTGAATAAACTAAGAATTGAGAATGTGAAAAGAAGTAGGTATCAAAATTGAAAATTTGGGATAAATTGACATGAAAAAAGCCTTAATAAGGGAAAGGGATATGTAGAAATTTACTCACTTGAATAAAATAGGATTTTCTGTAGAGAAGGCTTCTTCTGGCCATCGTCTGATAGTTTATTTCGTCATCGTCTGAGCGGAGAGGCGGAGAGAGGCTCTTTAATGTGCCACTTATTTAATATCCGCGCGACCAAATCGCTTCAAAACTTCTACATGATTAGATGAAGACTATTTCAAGATGCTAACGTTTTAAGGGGAATTTTGAGGAGGTGAAATTTTTTATAAATACTCTCAAAAATGGCACTAAAACAACGTGACACACGTGATTGTTTACGTTTTGCGATCTCAGTGACGTCACAGGCGGAACAGAAAACGCCATCCGCAAAGCTGAGCTTCTTGTGTGTCAACCTTCTACTAGTTCAACCATGGCTACAACATCCTATACGCAACTGTTCAATTGAATCAATTGAGTACTACAATTTCACCTAAGTTAGGTCATCATTTCTATCTGATTTTTAATTAACAGATCTTCGCATAATGAGGAGAGGTTAATAATAGACGAACATGCCGCATTTATAAAAAAGATTGACTCGCAATGTTACGAAAAAGGAAAACGTCTCGTCAACTCAGAGGATTTCTCGGGAAGTTGGAAGCAGCACCGACGCTTCGATTCAAATTCGACGCGTCTTGTATAGTTGGAGGACGCTTCAGCCGTTTCGCGTCCATATTTCGCTATAATAATGGTCTATTCATGTATAATTATACAATTATATTTAAAATAATTGTGGATAATCCAGAGTATGAATGGAAAAATTTTTTCATGAGATCAGTTATAGCCTGTGACAGTCCTGTTGTATTAAATTAGGAAACTTGTGGGTGACTGCGAACGCCATTTGCAAACGTGAATCCAAAACTCGTTTTGGGCCTGACAGAATTCAAGTGTGAAAAATCGAGTGCCCCATTGCTCTATTGTAACGATTGCAATGAATATTTAATTGATTCGTCATTAATTATCTGCCAATTTGTTTTATTCATCTCATATTCATCATGCTTGCCTGACATGTTTTCCCTCAGTGGAGTTTGGAGTCTGCTCGATTAGGTCATTCAAGTGGTTATATGCCAATGAAGTAAATGATGTTTGTAGCCTACAATCTAATAGGTTTTGCTAGACAGATCCAGTCTGAATAGCCACAGCGATGGAAATTAAGTAAAGTTATGCACTAACTGGATCTAGATGTGCTGATGTCATGATTTAACTGGAGCAGAATTTATTATTTCTTTTGATTTGCTCGCCATTTTTTAAATATTGTATGACAACCTACTTTCATATTTGCAGTTATCGGTTGATTAATAGAATATAATTCAGTTTCTGGTGCATGTCAGATCCGTCAAATTGATGTGAGTAATCAATGTTTGACCAGGGTGTAATTTGTCTAAATGCGATAATATTACAAGAAGACCAGTTTTTTGCTCAAGCCAATCTGAGGCAGTATAGCACTCCAGATTAATAGTATTACTAAAATATTATGAGAAACTGATTTTGCTTCTAGGCCATATTATTTTGAATTAGCCTAAGCTGCTAGTTATGACGATGTTTAACACCTTTTGTCCCTTTGATTTTGCCTTATTCTGCTGATATTAGCAACAGAGAATATTTCAGCTAACGTTTATTGTTGTCATGACTTATCTTACGTATCTAGGTTTTCGAACGACGAGAACTATTGAAATAAATAATTCTGTATAGTGAACCATGTCCCTTTAAATAATAAATTAAATAATAATAAATTTATTAATAAAAATAAAATAAATAATTCATTTAATCATGTGCAAACTTCGTCACCACCACCAGCACGGCTAACCAAGTTATAGGCTCGGTTTAATATCTAATTTCATTTGTATATGGACTATTTCTAATTAAATTCTGAATATGCAGGATTTACGGTGACTGTATGAAGTAAATTTTCATTGAAGGATCAATTTTCCTTGGAACGGAATTGGGGCTATCGTTAGGCGGATAGATTACTACAGAATAGAAGTAATTAATCAAGTCCGCGACTGAACAAGGTATATAGAAAGTGGTCATACGTATATATTGATATAGCCGTACAGAACTAGATATCGCTCATGTTTTTGTGCAGTAAATTAACTTCAACGTTTTTGTGCAACTTTGATTTACTTCAGTCAGTAAATAAGAAGTTTTAAGACTATTAAATATAAGGCAAAATATTTATCTACTACAATAAAAAGTAAAACTACTAAATAAGAGGTTTTTGATAGAAGAATAAATATTTCACTATAACTCTGGTCATATCATTCTGCAACTAACCGGGAAGTTTTTCACTTAGGAATACTTTTAAATATTGTAAAATTACGTTATATGTGGGATGTAACAGTCAACTCCACTGAACAGTTATAAAATAACTCTAACTCTATCAAGCTATAATTTGATAGTCAAGTGGGCTGAAATTACGAAGTACAGATTCAAACTAATAACACAAAATATCTTATTAAGATGATGATTTCAGCAGCGTAGAATGGAGTGTATAGTTTCACAATGCCGAAGCATTTTTTGGTCGTGCATTTAGTTATCCAGCTTGCCGTCGAGTAACTTCATATGTTTCATCAGCATTTCATGTAGTCCTTCCACGAAGTGACATGAGCGATCCTTCAGAACGGCGTCAGGCAAGATCGCATTTAATTCACTAATCACAGTGCTGAGCGACTTGGACAAATCCAAATCTCTCCAGTATTCGTGAAGAAGCTGAAAAATAAAAATGTTACTTGGAACGAAATGTTTCCAAAAAATATCCTGCATCTATTAGGCTTGACACTAAATAAGGCATGAACTATTGATTTATATGAGTAAATTCGATCTCACGTGATCAATGATGGAAACAATACGAATTCATTTGTTTTTGAGTCAGTTTCAAAACCTATTACATGGATAATACAAAAGTTCGAAGATTGCTTTCTGCACTAAGTTTAGATTAAAATGAAAAATATGTCGATGTAATTTGTGGAAAATTTTAAAACATTAACGTGTAAACTATATTGAGCAATGAATAAATTGAATGCGATATTCTGTTTCCATAGCATTCCGGAATATATTTGACAAAATGAAAAGCAACAAAGAACCAAATGGTTTGGAAACATTAGAAACTCGTTTACGCACGTTATACAGCCATTAGTTCTATAAAAATTAACACGAATGCAGGGTTTGATGTGTAACAGAGCTACAGAAGTGACAAGCGCCAACTTGAATATAAAAGATTTTCCTTCTGCACCTTCGAATTTATTTTGAAACAATTGTCAAATAGTTTCAGCAGATAAGCTCACATTGAAAAGAGTACTTCCGTCACTGAAAAATGCGCCGTTATTTCCATGAACGACATTGACGCCGTTGGCTACCATCCCCGGGCAACGATGGGTGATGTTTATGCAGTAACCTCTGCGGAAATTCCATTCGCAGTCCATCTCGTAGAAATGTTCAGGATTCTGCGCAGTTGATTAAGAATTTTTTTTCAAGAATTTATCAGTAATGATATATTACAATTGAATGAGTACGTCTATCTATAAGATGAAGGCAATGAATATTCACTTAAAAATAAACGTACAATTTTTAACTACAACAACTTGTTTTCGTTATTTCATTAATATCAAGGTTTGATACAATTTTTACGTATGTAAAATATAATAATTAAGCTTTCTACTATGAATTTTATTGATCATATGATAGGAAACGAAATCAAACTTTATTACTCATGATATTGGAATTATGTGAATATTTGGGATAACGCGTAATTGAGTGTCCCTGTAATTCCCAAAAAATACAAAAAAAATTATCCTGAAAATTTTGAAACAAACTGGAAAGTTAAATTCAGTTACACTAGTAAATTTTCATCATTTTTTCGGTTTGAAATTTAAATTTAATTAATAAAATCACCAATATTATTGGAAATTGAATTCATTTCAAAAATTTTCATACTAAATTCATCATAATGTTGAAAACTTTCTGGTCGCTAAGTTCAGGTTGAGCAAATTCCAAGGCCGACTGGAGGGCGGCCTGCCATTTCTCAGCCTGGCTCCTGATGCGCGTAAGATTGAGGAGCAGAAGACCAGAGTTGAAACCCCGTCCAGCGAAATGGGCCATCTACGATCGTTTAAAGAAAAAACTTAGCACTTTTTACGATCGGAAAAATTAATACTTTCTATGGTTGGTTAACAAAAAATCTTGTCACTTTCTACGATCGGTTAGCCAGAAAACTTAGCACTTTCTAGTATTGGTAAAAAAATAGTTTAGCACTTTCTACGAACTGTTAAAGGAGTAATTTAGCGCTTTTTACGATCCGCCAAAGAAAAGATTTACCGCTTTCTAACGAATTTGATCATAAACTTAGGATCATTTCTTTCATACCTACTTTCACACATGAATTTGCTTAAAGTTGCTATCGCAACTTTAAGTAACTTTAAGGGGGAGTAGATTACTAAGATTTTTTATACTGATATGCTTCAAAAATACATAAATGACCTACCTTCGCCCTACCTTCGTACGTCAGACAATGATTAGTTTTAATGGATTTAAAAATTTGCGACTATCATAACTTTTAATTTTACAGGAAACGTAGTGATTATAATATTGTATACAAACCTTTTCAAGCTCGGTGAAAGGTTTGTCACTGAAGATTCTCCACAAAAGCGTTATAGCTCCAAGCAACTGATCATCACTGAAATTTTTAAATGCTCTCCACAGATCTTCTATCGGCCGCAAGAACACAAGGTCCGTATCTAAGTAGATTAATGCGTCTTCCTCTGTGGGTACATCTTTTCAAAAATTACTTTGTTAGAGTCGCACATCAGCCTCTTTTTTCCACAACTTCCAGTGTCGGCTGAGAGGAAACTTTTCTAAACTGAGGGAAAGAGAAGCTACATTTCATTATTTAATACAATTACGTATTTATTCATCATAAAATTTCTCACTTTCTTAAATACTAATCGCATTCAGTCACCATTTGTTCATGTTGTCAAGTTATTATGTTTAACGTGATTCTGATGTTATAATGATACATGCAAGAATTTAAATTCAGCCAATATAGGCTAAAATAGTGTGCACTAAGGCGAGCCTCGTCAACCCTTTAAAGATTTTGTCTTTGCATAGGATAGAGTCTCATATAAAGAATAATTTTACATGATCATTTCTATGCAAAACAAGATTTTTATTAATGCACTTTCTAAAATGTGCTCAACCGACACATCAATTTATAGCAGGCGTGGGACAACATTCTAAAGCCTATGGGATATAACTGAGGTTGAGCGGGATAGAGTATCGCGAATGTTTTGAGAAAATTATGTTTTAAATTCAAAGTAAATTATAATTATTTTATGCCTAATATGGAATTGCGACATTTTATTAGAGAATTTGCTTAAAGTTCATAAGAGACATTTTCAAGCGTGTCTGAAAAATACATATTGTCTTGCGATATTAACTGGATTTGAAATATTTGTTAAATCGTAAGGATTCAAGAAGCGTAGGGAGGAGGAACCGGAATAAAAATTTAGTTTTTTATTGCGTGTTCTTTTTTGTGAAAACACCAGACAGATCACATCCCCTGAATTAGATCAATCAGCCCACAGGAAAATAGCCTAACGTACATAGTATGGCCCAGCATCGTCTGCCAGTACGCGAAAAAATTCTACACCACCGGACGGAGCGCGCCGGAGCCTTGCAGTGAAAATGATGCCCGCAATTGACCCGTCCGTATCTGTCCCGTGTGTCAAATCAGCCCACGGTCGAACAGCCACTCGTCCTAGGTTGATAAATTTTGGAACAGGACCATGCTATCCGAAACCTAACCCTAGATACTGTGAGCTACCATTGTGACCGTCAAGTGGTGCACTTCGAGATTCATGCTGTTCCGTTGGCAAGCTGTGCTGATTGATCGCAGTCCATTGTCCGCTGTTTACAGTTCGAGCTAAAGTCAGGGTATGAAGTGATGATTCGCTGCACGTTCAGTGGTGGACGGTCATTACACTCTGGGCTATTCGCTTCAGAAAAAAGAGGCGTAAAGCTCCTAATATTTAAAGCAAAATGATGTCATGGGCTGGTCACTGACGGATGGCTTAATCCGCGGCTGATTGGTGATCATTTGGAAATATTCTATGCGTTCCTTTCAGGGCTGATTGGTGCGCAAATTTGGTGGTGCACGGCTGCGTTCCAAGAAAATTTAGCCCTAAAAAAGTTCAACCTTCTAATAATGCAGCTTCTATATAATTTAGCCTTCTGATTATGAGATTTTACAAATTCTCAAAAAATAAATCATGTCGCATGCGCCTTATGCATGTAGACCACAGTTCCCATTAATCAAATATTAGACAGGATATTATTGCTTCCTAGGCTAATGATTAATTATCATGATGACGAATATCAAATGAATAAAGCATTATTATACGATCGTGCGCTAAGCGTTATATTTACTTCGTATTAAATATAGAGATCTCCGAACTTTCGATTGGTTGTAGACATATTCATCTTTATATAGCGGCTGTTTGGAGTACCACCGAGCATCGTAACACAATGATACATGAAGACCATGTCAGATATGTTTCACTGAACTGAAGTCCGTTTTTTGCTACTATTGTCATACATGTAAAAAGTGTTCCAGAAAATGAACACTAACTTACTGATCACGAACAATTTTAAATCACGTATAAACATATAATGAATGATTCAATGTACGCGTGAAGCTTCCACCATCTCACCTTCACATACGATCATTATCGCTGTGATAGTCTGCATCGCTGATTCAACTGACAAACATAGAGAAGAATGCAGTGTTAGTTAATTCGTTATATGAGCTCCGGTCTACATAATTAAAAAAACAATACTGTTTTGATATCACTGTAAGTCACCACTTGCTTCAATCTCTTTAGTTAGATGATAACTCCAAAATTGAATTCGCGTCGATTTCTGATTTCAACAATAGAGTGAAAATATACTTCTGTCCCCGAAAACAAATTTTAAATTCAGCATTTACGTTCTTGAGATAATATCCCGACGGTAATACTGCAAGGTCGAATAGTCATCCACAATTACGCGAAATTGATAATTTTATTCTGATAAGCCCATGACACAAGTGATGACGGAGTATCATCTCAAGATCATTTTGGACGGCTCACCAATGAACATCTTGTAATTCTTATTCTTTATGTGTAGTCATTGTTCAAATACAAAATGGGTTAAAATGCATGAAAAAATTAGAGCAAATGAAGTTCATGATCAAAATTACTTATATTAATCATAATTGATGTCATCAAAATCATAAGTATTATTCGTTTAATGAAATTTTGCGATTGTTTCAAGTCAGGCAGTGTCTGCGTGTGTGGGACGGGCGGCGCCGAAGGTCAAGTGCGCGTTAGTTGCGTGTGTGGAAGCTCGTGTTGTTATGGTTTGATTCGTTCGTCGTGGTTCTCGCTCCTAACGGGGCGGTTCCCAACGAGCGTTCTCTCCTGGCTCGCGGTGTCTTCTCACATATTGCGCTGCGCGTGCAATTGCAGCACCTCTAGCGTAGGGCCCAAGGACTTTGGATGATGGCTCTCAGAACTACCAATGCCTGACATGCCCTCTCTCCGCCTGATGCGAGCGAGCTTGGCGACATGGAGCTGGTTCCTTGTGCCTCGTCTCGTGGCGCTAGTCACACGAAATCCCAAGTTCATCCACAGAATGTCAAAGGGAAGAAATTCTAATGGATGCGGGTAAAGGGTCGTGTACGCAAGGCTCTCTTAATGCTAAGCTTTGCAGTTAAATGCAGCGCTCGCGCATGTCTAAGTGCCCGATTGTCAACATGAAGATACTCGTGGCGCCAACGTGTGTAACTGCGGAGCTCTTGTGGTAGCCAAATGCCTCGTTCATGTCCTGAATTTTTCACAGGCAAAAAAGCGAAACTGTAATGAGCAAGTACACGGGCTTGCACGAACGCAGCGGAGATAGTAGACCCTGTTGAGCTTGACTTCAGCCTGAATTTGCTTTGGAACAATTGGAGGTGCAGCATAAGTGGGAGGCAAGTTGCCGCTTACCGGCACGTGAGATACCACTACTCTCTGTCGTTTTATTGCCAACTCGCTTGCCGAGGAAAGATTCAGGCCGGTAGCCTCATCCTCTTGTTGGTTCTGAAAGCTTTCAGCAAGAGGTAGCACATAAGCTACCACAGGGATAACTGGCATGTGGCGACCAAGCGTCCTTAGCGACGTCGCTTTCTTTCGATGTCGGCTCTTCCAATCATTAAGTTGTGGCGGGAGTTGCTCTTAGACCGTCGCGAGACAGGTTTGTACCCATTGCGGTCTCTGGGGACGATCGTCGTTTGCCCAGTTGCCCGCGGGTACGACGATCGGACCCTGGGTGTTGCTATGGAAGTCGTGGCCGGTATGAGAGGAACGTCACGACCGAGCCAATGGTCCCGGACCCGCTCGATCGAGCGTTGGTTCCAGACTACGCTCGTTGCAGAGTAGGGCTGAACGCCTCTTAAGCCTGAAATCGTTCCAGCACAAGTGCAACGCTACCCAAACGCGGTCTGCACCGTGTGAGTTACCCACGCTCATCTAAGGCGAAGGATGAATGGCGCTCGAGAGTTCTTGTAATCTGGCTGCTCCTTGTCACTAGCGAACGCTTGTCGCGAGACCTGTGTCGCACCCGCTTGTGCCTGATGACATTGGAGAAGAGACTCGTTTCGCCTGTCTATGGTCCCCAGTTCTTATCAGGAGAGAATGCCACAAGAGAGTCTTGGGTGTGAAATGGACAGTTGGCATTGGTCCTTGGTCTGCTCCGAAGCTTCCCATGGAGCCTAGGATCGGACTTTTTGCAGTGACCTGCCAGTCCGCGCTGTATGAAAGTAACGCCCTTGCTCTCACTGGCCTAATGTAATATATTTCCAAGCCTTTTGTTGTGTGGACTGCAATCAAACGGAATGCATACGATTTTCCCTGTGTAGGGTAACAGTGTGAGACATCTCAATTTCTTATGCGGTCCCTTGAAGTTTTCCTTTGCACAAATAGTTTAAGGTCGCGATCAAGGCCAGCTATGCTACAGTGGGAGGCATTGGCCGCATTAAGTCCCGGGAAATCCCACAGTAGCACCGGGTTTGCCGCGGACACAAGTTTGTGTTCCACTTTCTCTTGTGCTGAGAAAGTGAGCACACGCTTGCTGTCAGGTGGCAAGTGCTTGCGTGGATGGGTGTCGTGCATATGCCATTCACCACGCACTAGAGTCCATCAGTGGTCGTGCTTAAGCTGATGGGCTCTCAGGCAGCATGCAAACACGTCTGCTTGTGGGACTTGTCTTCCACCGCGGATTTCAAGAGGTATCAAAAAGCTTGTGCAAACGTGGACGGGTGTCATGCTTATCCCATTCACTGCACACTAGAGTCCAGTTGCTGTCGTGCTTAAGCTGTTGGACTCTCAGGCTGGCATATGCTTCTGCGCGTGTGGGAGACAGGTTCTCGCGCACACGCCCCGGTGCTTGAAGAGGTATCAAAAATCTTTTGTGTGCGTGGATGGGTGTCGTGCATATCCCATTCACCACACTGAGCACAGAGCGTCGCACATTGTTCATGCTGAACGCAGAACTTAAGCTGGGTACAGACATTTGCTCGATCGAGCGTTGGTTCCAGGCTACGCTCGTCGCTCGTTGTTGAGTAGGGCCGAACGCCTCTTAAGCCTGAAATCGTTCCAGCACATGTGCAATGCTACCCAAACGTGGTCTGCACCGTGTGAGTTACCCTCGCACACAAGGCAAAGGATGAGCGCACGCTGCACCTTTTGTGTGTGTGGTGGAAGGTGTGCGGCGCTCGAGAGTTCTCGTAATCTGGCTGCTCCTTGTCACTAGCGAAAGCTTGTCGCAAGAATTGTGTCGCACACGCTTGTGCCTGGTGACATTGGAGAAGAGACTCTCGTGTCGCCCATGGTCCCCAGTCCTTGTCAGGAGAGAATGCCATAAGAGAGTCTTGGCTGTGAATGGACAGTTGGCATGGTCCTTGGTCTGCTCCGAAGCTTCTCACGGAGCCTACGATCGGACTCTTTGCAGTGACCTGCCAGTCCCGTGTCATGCGTCCTCTTGTGCTGAGGCGTGCGGCTTGAAAGTAACACCCTTGTTCTGCTCGGTCTGATGGTTTCTATTACCAAGCATTTGTGTGTGGCCTGGCTTACGACTTTCTCTACTGTGGGCTTAATTGCAGAGCATCTGGCATTATTGTGCTCGAGTGATTAGCCCCAGTATACGCAGTTATGAGGCGGCAAAGGTATTGAATCTGTTGGGACGCCTTTGCCGCTATATGCTAAGTGCCCAGCAGCTTGAATCCAGGTTGGTGGGCGCCTGAGGCTTGAGTACACAAACTCCACCCGATCTCCCTTTTATATTACAAGGGGGGGTTGCCCTTTTGTGGCGTTGCTGAACGTAAAGTGCCGCGACAGGGAGTCTTTGGGTGCGAATGGATAGTTGGCCGAGTCTCGTGGTGCCATGCAAGTTGAGAGTCTTCGCAAGGGCGTGGGCCGATGCCCGAGTCTGCCATACTCGATCTCGACTCTGTCCCGACGCTTAAACTCTCGCTGTTGGCCTCTAAGGAAGCCAATGGCTAAGGGAAAGGATTTCGGAGGCATAGTAGGTTGATAGTGGTCTATGCTGTGTCTCCCAGGCAGAGTCTCGTGGTGCAATGCAAGTTGAGAGTCTTTGAAAGAGCGTGGGTCGATGCTCGAGTCTGCCATACTCGATGTCGACTCTGTCCCGAAGCGTTGGCTCTTGCAAATCAAAACTCACGCATGACGTGAGGTGGCTGGCTTTATAGCCCTCCCCCCCCCTAGCAGCCAAGGAGAGAGTGAGCTCCTTGGCTGCCCCAAGGGAGGAGCATCTGCTCTTGGACAATCGGTTTGGCAGCATCAGGCTCCAGTCCCCGACGGTGTCGTGCCATCCGCCGGAGGGCTGTGCGTGTGTAGCAGAGGCCTTGTCCTTTGCTGCACGTTAAAGCGAGGGACCTCAGGGTTAGGTCCAGTCCGGTAAGGTTCGTTTACTGTGTGCTCTGAAAGTATCTGAACTAGACCTGACTTGGAACTAACCTGCGAGGATTCTCGCTGTGGTCTTATATGTGCGTCACAAGACGTATCAAACAAGCTCAAAGTCCCCTCTGTGGAAGGGAGCTAGTGGCATCCGTAGACTTCCGCACGGGGAGCCTGAGCAACCCCTTGAGCAAATATGAGTGCAATAAATTAGGAAACTTGTGGGTGACTGCGAACGCCATTTGCAAACGTGAATCCAAAGCTCGTTATGGGCCTGACAGAATTCAAGTGAGAAAAATCGAGTGCCCGATTGCTCTATTGTAACGATTGCAATGAATATTTGATTGATTCGTCATTAATTAGCTGCCAATCTGTTTTATTCATCTCACGTTCATCATGCTTGCCTGACATTGTATTCCCTCAGTGGAGTTTAGAGTCTGCTTGACCAGGTCATTCAAGTGGTTATATGCCAATGAAGTAAATGATGTTTGTAGCCTACAATTCAATAGGTTTTGCTAGACAGATCCAGTCTCAATAGCCACAGCGATGGAAATTAAGTAAAGTTATTCACTAACTGGATCTAGATGTGCTGATGTCATTATTTACCTGGAGCAGAATTTATTATTTTTCTTTTGATTTGCTCGCTATTTTTTATATATTGTATGACAACCTATTTTATATTAGCAGTTATCGGTTGATTAATAGAATATAATTCAGTTTCTGGTGCATGTCAGATCCGTCAAATTGATGTGAGTAATCAATGTTTGGCCAGGGTGTAATTTGTCTAAGTGCGATAACATTACCAGCTGACCAGTTTCTTGCTCAAGCCAATCTGAGGCAGTATAGCACTCGAGATTACATGTATTACTAAAATATTATGAGAAACTGATTTTGCTTCCAGGACATATTATTTTGAATTAGCCTAAGCTGCTAGTTATGACGATATTTAACACCTTTTGTGCCTTAGATTTTGCCTTATTTTGCTGATATTAGCATTGAAAATATTTCAGCTAACGTTTATTGTTGTCATGACTTATCTTACGTATCTAGGTTTCGAACGCCGAGAACTATTGAAACAAATAATTCTTTAAATAAGCTGTGTAATAAACGCTCTTCTTAGATTCAATTTGTGGTAAAATTTGCATTTTTTTCAATCCATTTTTATAAGGAATAGTGAACCATGTCTCTTTAAATACAAAATTAAATAATAATAAAGTTATTGATAAAAATAAAATAAATAATTCATTTAATCATATGCAAACTTCGTCACCACCACCAGCACGGTTAACCAACTATATAGGCTCGGTTTAATATCTGATTTCCTTTGAATATGGACTATTTCTAATTAGATTCTGAATGTGCAGGATTTACGGTGACTGTATGAAGTAAATTTTCATTGAAGGATCAATTTTCCTTGGAACGGAATTGGGGCTACCGTTAGGCGGATAAATTACTACAGAAATAGAAGTCATTA
Organism: Hyalella azteca; assembly: GCF_000764305.2. Classification (NCBI taxonomy): domain Eukaryota; kingdom Metazoa; phylum Arthropoda; class Malacostraca; order Amphipoda; family Hyalellidae; genus Hyalella; species Hyalella azteca. Next base: position 22,949 of record NW_025935709.1, on the reverse strand, counting down.
ATTAAGTCCAGAACTGAACAAGGTATATGTGCGTGGATGGGTGCCGTGCATATCCCATTCGCCACGCACTAGGGTCGATCAGTTTGCCGCGGACACAAGTTTGTGCTCCACTTTCTCTTGTGCTGAGAGAGTGCGAGCGCACGCTTGATGTCTGGTGGCAAGTGCGTGCGTGGATGGGTGTCGTGCATATCCCATTCGCCACGCACTAGGGTCGATCAGTTTGCCGCGGACACAAGTTTGTGCTCCACTTTCTCTTGTGCTGAGAGAGTGCGAGAGCGCATGCTTGCTGTCTGGTGGCAAGTGCGTGCGTGGATGAGTGTCGTGCATATCCCATTCGCCACGCACTAGAGTCCACTAGCTGTTGTATTTAAGCTGATGGAGACTCTCAGGCAAGGAAGAGGTATCATAACTGTTTGTTGAGCCGTTCAAAGTGGCNCTTGAGCAAATATGAGTGCATTAAATTAGGAAACTTGTGGGTGACTGCGAACGCCATTTGCAAACGTGAATCCAAAGCTCGTTATGGGCCTGACAGAATTCAAGTGTGAAAAATCGAGTGCCCGATTGCTCTATTGTAACGATTGCAATGAATATTTGATTGATTCGTCATTAATTAGATGCCAATCTGTTTTATTCATCTCACGTTCATCATGCCTGCCTGACATTTTATGTGTGACATTGTGACATTGTGTATGTATCCCTCAGTGGAGTTTAAAGTCTGCTTGATAAGGTTATTCAAGTGGATATGCCAATGAAGTAAATGATGTTTGTAGCCTACAATTCAATGGGTTTTGCTAGACAGATCCAGTCTGAATAGCCACAGCGATGGAAATTAAGTAAAGTTATTCACTAACTGGATCTAGATGTGCTGATGTCATGATTTAACTGGAGCAGAATTTATTATTTCTTTTGATTTGCTCGCCATTTTTCATATATTGTATGACAACCTATTTTTATATTAGCAGTTATCGGTTGATTAATAGAATATAATTCAGTTTCTGGTGCATGTCAGATCCGTCAAATTGATGTGAGTAATCAATGTTTTACCAGGGTGCAATTTGTCTAAGTGCCATAACATTACCAGCTGACCAGTTTCTTGCTCAAGCCAATCTGAGGCAGTATAGCACTCGAGATTACTAATATTGCTAAAACATTATGAGAAATTGATTTTGCTTCTAGGACATATTATTTTGAATTAGCCTAAGCTGCTAGTTATGACGATGTTTAAACACCTTTTGTGCCTTAGATTTTGCCTTATTTTGCTGATATTAGCATTGAGAATATTTCAGCTAACGTTTATTGTTGTCATGACTTATCTTACGTATCTAGGTTTTCGAACGACGAGAACTATTGAAACAAATAATTCTGTAAATAAGCTGTGTAATAAACGCTCTTCTTAGATTCAATTTGTGGTAAAATTTGCATTTTTTTCAATCCATTTTTATTAGGAATAGTGAACCATGTCCCTTTAAATAATAAATTAAATAATAATAAAGTTATTAATAAAAATAAAATAAATAATTCATTTAATCATATGCAAACTTCGTCACCACCACCAGCACGGTTAACCAACTATATAGGCTCGGTTTGATATCTGATTTCCTTTGAATATGGACTATTTCTAATTAAATTCTGAATGTGCAGGATTTGCGGTGACTGTATGAAGTAATTTTTCATTGAAGGATCAAGCCGTAAAGGATATAGCCGTACAGAACTAGATATCGCTCATGTTTTTGTGCAGTAAATTAACTTTAACGTTTTTGTGCAACTTTGATTTACTTCAGTCATTAAATAGGAAGTTTTAAGACTATTAATATAAGGCAAAATATTTATCTACTACAATTAAAAGTAAAACTACTAAATAAGAGGTTTTTGATAGGAGAATAAATATTTCACTATGACTCTGGTCATGTCATTATGCAACTAACTGGGAAGTTTTTCACTTAGGAATACTTTTAAATATTGTAAAATTACGTTATGTGTGAGATGTAACAGTCAACTCCACTGAATAGTTATAAAATAACTCTAACTCTATCAAACTATAATTTGATAGTCAAGTGTGCTGAAATTACGGAAGCACAGATTCAAACTAATAACACAAAATATCTTATTAAGATGATGATTTCAGCAGCGTAGAATAGAGTTTATAGTTTCACAATGCCGAAGCATTTTTGTCGTGCATTTAGTTATCCAGCTTACCATAGAGTAACTTCACATGCTTTATCAGCATTTCATGTAGTCCTTCCACGAAGTAACATGAGCGACTCTTCAGAACGGCGTCGGGCAAGATCGCATTTAATTCACTAATCACAGTGCTGAGCAACTTGGACAAATCCAAATCTCTCCAGTATTCGTGAAGAAGCTGAAAAAAAATAAAAATTTACTTGGAACGAAATGTTTTTCTAAAAAATATCCTGCATCTATTAGGCTTGACACTAAATAAGGCATGAACTATTGATTTATATGAGTAAATTCGATCTCACGTGATCAATGATGGAAACAATACGAATTCATTTGTTTCTGAGTCAGTTTCAAAACCTATTACATGGATAATACAAAAGTTCGAAGATTGCTTTCTGCACTAAGTTTAGATTAATATGAAAAATATGTCGATGTCATTTGTGGAAAAATTGAAAATATCAACTTGTAAACTATTTTGAACAATGAATAAATTGAATGCGATATTCTGTTTCCATAGCATTCCGGAATATATTTGACAAAATTAAAAGCAACAAAGAACCAAAGGGTTTGGAAACATTAGACACTCGTTTACGCACGTTATACAGCCATTATTTCTATAAAAATTAACACGAATGCAGGGTTTGAAGTGTAACANTAACCTGGATTTTATTTGCCAAATAATTCAGTAAATTCGACTTTATATGCCAAATAATTCAGTAACCTGGATTTTATTTGCCAAATAATTCAGTAAATTCGACTTTATATGCCAAATAATTCAGTAACTGTAACTCGTGCAAAAAAATCAATAATTTGAATTTTACATGCCAAATAATTTAATCAGGAAAGTTACAACAGGAAATGCTGCATATTATGACATCAGCATCATAGTTATAAAATATCAGCCATAAATTGAGCAGCGCAAGACAATATTCCTACAGCAGGCTTGAGATTCAAGTATTTTACACGCGCGGTTTGCGGACGTACAAACTGAACATGTTCTATGTTCCTGAATACTTTAAAAGAATCACGAACCTAATTTCGGGGGAAAAAATCTTATGTACTCAGGACAATGAATGGCTCATGTTGTCCAAACTGCACGTGCATTTTAACCACAGCGCGATCAGAGAGCGAACGTCGAACTGATACGCCCTTTATCCGCGCCAAACTGAGTCAGGATGACCCACAAGAAGGCAAAAAGTATCACTAAATCGACAAAAGATCAATCTTTTTTCTGGGCATGCAAGCAACATGGGAGAACAAACGCCTGAAGATTAAATGGCATTCAGACCTTGACACTAACACTGTATAAGAAGTTGCTGGTCAATAGAGCTGTTCTCTGTTGCGATGAACAGTCCACAAGAACAAGACTTATACGAATGTTCATAGGAACAGAAGCCATCTTTATTATGAGAAGATGGCTTCTGAGAAGATGGCTTCTGAGAAGATGGCTTCTGAGAAGATAAAAGGACGCATCAGAACGACACGCAGTAACTAAAACTATTTGGACAGTATGGCCCGTTCAGTTTTCTGATTGATAGCTAATTTATTTAGCTCAATTATATTTATATAATTGAGTGTATCGAACCTAATTCTTTAAACCTAACACTTGGGAGCTCTCTAAGCGACTCAAGTTGAATTTGACCATCTATCATGTGAACTTGTCCGCATAAGATTTCTAGAAAACAAGAAAGATTGCAAGGAAACAACCAAGTCTTAAAGTTAAGCACTGCCGCGCACAACACTGCCTCTGCTGCCTAGGGCTGCATCGCAATGACTGCCAGACATTTCTAGCTGAGCTCATCTGTAGCAGCACAAGTGCAAGTGAGTGAGATCAAATCTAGAAATATAAAGATAATTTACGGTTGAACATTGCAGTCCATGGGTTCTAATTGTAAGGAAAATTTCGAGTTTCACATCTAATATAATTCAGAATCATTACTCCTATTCTTAACTTTCATTTTTGTTCTTCTCTGCATTAACGCTGTGCAGTAACTCAATAATGTCAAGAATTTATTGACTGCGAAATAAAAGTCACTTAAGGCTTGGTAGCAGATTTGACTTAATTAAATTATTAAATCATACAGATTTGTCAAATAAAATTTTTCTAGCTTATATTCTTATATACGACAATTTTTAATTAAACTTCATGCAACCCTTATTGGCTTCTGCCCAGGAGTCGTTTCATTCGGCATAAAGTTATTATGGTCTGCATGGCTACCCGATCGAAATTAGCTACTGAACAGAATCTCCATTCCGACTTTATATTCACCTGCGAGAACTAGCCGACCTGAGACATACCGAGCTCGAAGGCAGGGAAGAAACTGCACTCCAAGCGCAGAGACGAAGCGGACATATATACCCAGTTTAAGTTTGGAGAAGCATTCTGCGCCGCTCACAGCAGGAGAACGGTTAATTTAGCAGTAGCATTGCAGCAGGAATCTTTGGAAACTGTCCCTTGACTTCCCGTCCATGTCCGTTTCTAGGCTGTAATCGAGCCGCCTAGAGACGAAGGCGGCAAGTTAAGGTAGTAGTTAAGGTAGTTAAGGTTTAACCCAAGTAGTCTTTACTAGGGGTTAAATTGAGGGATACCTAGATTTGGGGGTGGGAGTAACTTTCATCAATTGCTGTCTGTTATGCTGGTAGGTTATATACACTTTATTGAAAAGAATGTGTACTGTGCGGCCTAGTCCTTCGTCATAGAGATGACGAAGCGCATGGAATTATACCACGTCCTCTTTAATTATTTTACGAATGTGCAACAAATCCATCGCCATGCGAGACAATGAAAGCCATTAGGATTCTCAACAACTGAAAAAATCGAATGAATTACGACGATTAAGGATCGGATCGACACTTCAGCGAACTCGCGTGCGAACTGGCCTGCGCACTCGAATGCAAAACCCAACTTCATTTCAACTCCACCAGCCATAAATCCATCAATAACGAACGGATTTCATTCAAATTTGGAAATTAAGTAGATATTATCAATAATTTGTGGGCGGATTTATTTCAGATTTTTTCATCACTTAATTTTTGTATAGCCACAAAATACTGAAACTTGACCTGACTAGGACCTAACCTGCGAGGTGAACGCGAAATTATGTTTTCCGTATTAATAAAAAAGCAATTGATGTAAAAATCTTAAATGATTCCGTCCACAAATTATTGATAATATCTACTCAATTTTCAAATTTGATTGAAATACGTTCATTATTGATGGATTTATGGCTGGTTGAGTTGAAAATGAAGTTAGGTTTTCCGTATTAATGAAAAAAGTTATTGATGTAAAAATCTGAAATAATTCCGTCTACAAATTACTGATATTGTCTACTCATTTTTGAAATTTGAATAAAATCCGTTCATTTTTAATGGATTTATGGCTGGTTGAGTTGAAAATGAAGTTAAGTTTTCCGTATTAATAAAAAAGTTATTGATGTAAGAATCTGAAATAATTCCGTCCACAAATTCCTGATAATATCTACTTAATTTTCAAATTTGAATGAAATCCGTTCATTATTGATAGATTTATGGTTCATTGAGTTGAAATGAAGTTAGGTCTTCCGTATTATTAAAAAATCAATTGATGTAAAAATCTGAAATAATTCCGTCCAAAAATTACTGATATTATCTACATATTTTTCAAATTTGCATAAAATCCGTTCATTATTGATGGACTTATGGCTGGTTGAGTTGAACGTAAAGTTAGGTTTTGCATTCGAGTGCTCCGGTGTCGTGCGTATAGTGGCAGGTTCAATGTTCATTTAAATAACGGTCCCAGTAAAATACTTTATTGCACAAAACGTTATATTTACATTAAAAGTTTCCTTCACACTAAAGACTGTAACACGGCAAATAAGACACCTAGTAGCTTCGCTCCGAGAGACTAGCNGGCAGGTAGTGCCTCGAATTAGGTTATTTTCAAAAATGGAAAAGTTAAGTGTTTCCAATCCATGATGAACGGTGGTAAAAATAAATTGTACTGTGGGGTCTACTTTTATGAAGGCACTTGGCAGGTAGTGCCTCGAATTAGGTTATTTTCAAAAATGGAAAAGTTAAGTGTTTCCAATCCATGATGAACGGTAGTAAAAATAAATTGTACTGTGGGGTCTACTTTTATGAAGGCACTTAGCAGGTAGTGCCTCGAATTTGGTTATTTTCAAAAATGGAAAAGTTAAGTGTTTCTGGCCACCCAATGGAGATGTGACAGACCAAGCCCAGCGCTCAGCTCATCCAGATTCTGCAACATGGCCTTCTTTTCCTGTCAAAGAAATAGCCGAGTATTAAGGTGATTTCAGAATTTGAATCATAATGTAGAATAATTGTGTTTAAACTAGCCATGTAACATTATGAGGTAATAGCATAGTGGAAGTAAATTATATTTTGACATAGTCATTGATTTCTGTTACTTGATGCAAATGATCAGAATATTAAATAAATATCCCTTCTAAGTGGGTGTGGGAATTGTTCTATTTCAACATGATTTATCTTGTTAAACATTCATATATAAGGTTTAAATTTGTGTATGTTATTTTTTTAGTTGCTGTGGTTTGCAGCCTCCTTTTTGCTTTGTAGACCCACATTTATTTATATTAGTTCTGAAGGTAAAAAAATTATTTGTTGCTTAAGTAGCATTTATTAATATATTCACCCTTTACTGGTGAATATATTATTCCCTTATATTATGAATATATATATTCCCTTTACTGGTGAATAGAGTATATAATCCTGTATATATGCTGTATACTATCTCAGGTGCAAGTTCAGCATAAGTTCATTAATGTAAATCAAAATTTTCAGACGACGTCAATCGAGCTGCCCGCAAGATGACGCAAGAAGTTATGAGTTGCAGTGAAGCATCTGGGAGTGAAAATACAATAAGAATTCATCATCCTTGTGAGTATTTTACTCTAATTATTCCTTATATTGTCATTTATGAGCTTCAGTGACTCATGAAAATATCAAGACTGCAGATTGCTGAATTGTGCTAATTTCGGGATGCATGCCAGAGGCCAGTATTGCCCAAGACCAGCATATATCTCATCCTCCTTTCCGTGCGTGAGCCTGCTAAAGGGCAGAGTAGACTAAGGGATTGTATGTTAAAAGCCAAAGGTAAAAAATCCCCTTCATGGAAATTAGCCAGCAAGGTAATGAGAAGTAAGCCACCAATACAATCGCTCTACGCCGTATTTAAAACCGCCCAACAGCTCTATCCCATGCCGTCTAACCTCCTCACGATTTTCGGTAAGAAACTCCCTACGCCACACCGCTGTTGATACACAGCCAGCACTCCAGCCCGTCCGTTCGTCGCAGCTGTTTTCCCCCAGCATAACTCTACCTCCACGCTTACCCCGTCTCCCCGCCTTTTTTTACCGACTGCCGGACGGCTTTTCTTAGTTTCTGCTCACTTGACTGCATTACGCTATGAAAAGAGGATCTATACGAGTTGNATGCTGCTGGAGGTCTTCATGCTGCTGGAGGGCCTCATGCTGCTGGAGGGCCTCGTGCTGCTGAAGGGCCTCATGCTGCTGGAGGGCCTCATGCTCCTGGAGGGCCTCATGCCGAAGGAGGGCCTTATGCTGCTGGAGGGCCTCGTGCTGCATAAGGGCCTCATGCTGCAGAAGGCCTCATGCCTCATAATTAACTATGCCAGCTATGCAACACTGTATCATCCATATTTTGTGCTCAAAAGACTCAATGGATCATACGGTTGCGTTTAATGTTGGGGTCTCGTACGACCAAGTGGACTGAAAAGTCGCTTTACATTTTTTATACGCGTGCGAATAACGATCAGAGAATTCGTTTATTCAAATTATCAAAGAGTCGGACAATTCTTCAGGTGACGTTGGTAGATCGAAAGACATATATCAGGAAGTAGTTTTAGTTTATTAACGACATTTTGAATGTAACAAACATTCATTTTCAAGTTAAGAAGAGCATTAAATATTGAATTTTTGGTGGAAATAAGTACATAATATACGTAAATAGGATACTTCAATAAAATTTTAAATCATAAAATCACTCTGAAACCCATTTCAAAATTCAGCCGAGTCCGGTAGTTAAGAAAGAGATAGCATCCGTCCAATCCGCAGAGACGATGAAGCTAGCCATCTTCGGTCGATTGATGTCAGGCCACTACTTGATCGCAATGCTGGTGGGTTCTTTCAGTATGTTCAGCATGTTACATTTTTTAATATACAATTTTCAATATTCCATACTCATCTATACACTACTTAGTGACCGTAATCTCTAGAAATTATAAGAAAATTATGTTACGTCCTTTAAAAATGTGGTCGTTAAAGAGATACCTAATTAAGACACGTTAGCAAGTTATCAAATTGAGTCTGGAGATGTCTCATTCCGATGCACCCTGTCAAATTCAGTTCCACGATTAATAACTTGATACGCAATGAAGTTTGAATGATCGCAAATCGTTTCAAAATTTAAAAACCTCTTTATACTCGTCCTAATATGAATTTTTATGTTTCTGAACATTTCAGATAACACTGCAAACGAAACCGGACACATGAATGATTTTGTCTCTCATTGTGAGTTTTCAAACGACTCGTGTCCTTGGAAAATATTCATTGTTTATAGATTGATTACTTTATTTTTGCAAATAAGAGAGGCAGGATTTTGAGAATTTCGGCACGTCTCATGTGGTGTTATTAAAGTTATTTAGAGGTGACGTTTTCAGAATTTCAATCACGTATGAAATTATTTAGGATTCATAAATTGATGAATAAACGAGATTGATAATAGGCTTCGATAGGATGACGTCACGGTACCGAATCGCGAAATGCATTGTGGAATCGGCCGCCATATTTATTGCATGGTCTAGCTTTCACCTACATTTTCTATCTATTGCGCTTGTCTCTTATTACAGTTTTTGCTTGAAGATGGGACGCTACTGCGCCTTTGTTGGATGCACCAGTCTTTCTCACGAGTATTTAAACGGAAAACTGGACGATTGAGTACATTTCTCCAAAGAAGAAAAGCCGAGAAGGAAGGCCATGCAAGGCAGCGGAGTTCTCGACGTTACCCCATGACGTCGACGTGCATGGGAGGCGGCGATCCGTCATGGAACCGTCACATTTGAAACTAAACAGAAAATCTTCGCCAACTTGAGACATTTTCTCTCTGTTATGCATCATCATTTTTTAGTGGTACCCTTTTACATTGGTCATACCTACTATAACCACTGTGCTTCCTTTTTTCTGTGGTCTTGATCATCGCGCTGAACTGGGTTCTGCACAAGCATTTATCTTTCCAAAACGCAAATAGGTTTATCTGTTAACAGTATACCCACGGCTGTGTGTAACTTCAGTTTGCCCCAAATTTTATCTCAGTTATATATAGACGGATCGATTCGAAATTCGGTACACGTATGTAAAACGGAATTCTAAGACTTTTTTGTTCGCGTGAATTTTTCGAAAAAAATGAAAGAAAGTAAAAATTCTCTGAAAACGGACAAAATGAGGGTATTGTAGATATTCTCTGTAGATAGTTGAACTCGAGGCCCGCGGGCCGTAGAGTTGAGCTCAAAGTGGCCGCAGGAAATAATATAAACTGCGAAGGTTGCAAACCCAGACAAATGGGAGAGAAACGCCGCTCATAACTGACTGCTTTCTCTTAATGGGCAATAAAAGCTCACAAAAAGAAAACCGCATGACCTACGACGGGTACATAGAGCATTAATTTGTCCCTGTGATATGCATCGTGCAGTGGCAAAATTATCCATCAACTTACAAGTCGTGCTAACAACGACCACATGGACAAATAAGGAACTGACGAATAGAACATATTTATTCAATCTTGATAGACATGTTTCTCCGACATGCCGAACAAACATAACGAAAAAAATACGCGAAGCTAGCAAGAATTTCTAGCACAAGCCACCGTGGAGGGTCTGAATGTCACGACCGAGAAGCTTCCATACGTCGGACCTTTTAAATGGGATTTATCATTCACTAAGACGACTCTCAACATCGCACCAAAAAGTCGACACGACGTGGTGGTGCCTATGTAAAATTTATGGTGATTCAATCATTAGCCATAAACAAAATATGTTATTTAACAAAAACATAGCACTTAAATTATAAAACACTAATTCAACGTCTAACATCAAACCTTGGAAGTTGAACATAAAGCATTTGAGCATACATATGCTCATCGTCTTCAGGATGCATAGTAAAATAGCGATTATCACATAGAAGCAACATGCAAATATATTTATTTATTTATTATATGAATGCGGTTACAAACACATGGCACGTGCCTTGATATTTTCTTCGAAAGGTCAGGACGATACCTGTCTCGTCGCATGAAAGTCGTTCTTTAAACTTTCATTTCCCTTCTTCTTGTTCTTGATAATTGCTCCTCTTTATTAGTTGTTGATTGAAATATAACGAATTTAAAAGCTAAAATAGATCTTAAAAAAATTGGACCGATACAAATCGTTGAGAAAATGGGCACTGAAGACGAACTAATTCAGAAAAATATCTTAAAGAAAAAATTTTACAAACAATTAACCAATAGAGCGAAGGAGACGGAAGAATTAATTAATGATATTTCGTTAATTGATCGCGGAAATCTAAATAGGTAGAAAGGTCCACCATGCACGGAAAACTTCGCTCCTCCCAAATACTTTGACGTAATTGACACAAAGGAAATATTTATTGCACTTAAACTGCCTTTAAATTGACTTACAATCGGAGGAGAAGCCATATTTTACGCGGTTTTCTTTCCAGATGCGAAATAAATCATGAAAACTTTATAGAAAAAAAATTAATTTACTGGCAGAGGAAGCTCTCTTGACCGACTGGCAATACCAACCAGATGCACTCAGAGGGCAAACACTTTGTAATTAATTAAATTAGATGAAAAATTTTTACATTAACACAAATATCTACCGCAAAGTAGGCCTTAAAATGCCATTAATAAAATTTTGCGTTCACTAAAGAAACTGGCGTGCACACGTTATAAAATAAGGATAAACTGCAAATAAATGGTAACAATGACGCGCAGATGGTAACAACAATGGTAACAATCTTGCCACAATGCTCCCAATTAAATAATAATAAACAATCTTGCTACAATACTCCCAATTACATAATAATTGACTACGACATGCAACACACAAGACACTTGCAATTATGGACGCTGAGTACGGGAGTGGAAGCTCTTTCACTGGAAGCTAAATGACACATGAATCGCATTCAAAACATACGGCAAGGCAAAACTTCTGAGCAGTAATCAGTGCGAATTAAACAGCATTTAACTAACTATCTGCAATGAAAACCTTCACCCTAAGCGACTTTTTATTTCTAAATATTTATCGTAATTTTTTCACACATTTTTCATCACGACCGGGAAATTCCTTAACATTTTCGTAGCTAAAATTCAAAACTTAGTCGAAACGGAAACAGGGCTTATGTCCTACACATACAATCAACTAGAAAAAGACAAAATTATTCACGAGATGAGAACCTTAGACATGAAAGTTCCAAGACATTCTGCCATCAGAAGAAGTTTTCCTCTTCAACAAATAAAATTTAAGTGCAAATCGTGAAGTCGTCATGAACATCATAACTACGACCGGGGTCGACAATTAACGGACATGAAACGTTGACATTACCAGACATACGTAAGCCTGGTAAGGTTATCACAGTTTTAACGGAGAAAGCGTGCCAGAGGGAAAATGTGAGAGCACCGATAAATAATTCAGTCTATTATCCTTGTTGCTTATGCGGAGGTGTTCTCAAGCTATAGGATCCTACGGCTGGGATGGAACACTTTACGAGGAATGAGGTCTGGAATTGTAGCTTGAACATCTTGAAATAATGTCGGAAAAGATGCTTGGTGATTAGCATGATATTCGATGTGCTAGGTTCCGTCATTTCATCTCTACAACGATGACAGTTGAACTTGAAGCAAAGAGTTTAGACGCTCCTTGAGGAATTCGAAATCACTGTTATCGCTTAATCTACGATGAGAAATACGATGTCGGTATAACTGTATGAAACACAAGAACTAGTTTTGCCCCGAATCTGTTCACGAACGTCGCCATTAAACAAATTTCCGACAGATATGTACCTATGTCGTGCCGAAATCGCGGAATTGCTGAATTCTATTGAAACGGCAGCCATTTTGCCGAATCTTTAGAATCAGCAATTCATTGCTAATTCAGAAAATTGGACGTTAGAGTTAGAACATAAATCGAAAGAGTTAGGAAAGGTTAGATAAAGTTCGGTCAAGTTCCTTTATATTTAAATATTTAAAAAAAATTAGCTGACTGACCTAAACCTATATCCTATAATATAGTATATAATGCTGATTCGACAGATTCGACAAACTGGCTGCCTTTTCAATAGAATTCAGCAATTCCGCGATTTCGGCAAGACATGTACCAGCTCAAGCGCTCAGGGACGTCGTATGCGTTCGATAACGCAAACCTTGGCCTGTTCCTCTGCTGCTCAAGTGTTCAGTTCATAAGCTCGCAGTCTGGTTACGAACACAAGAATATTCAAGTTGCACCTACCCTGAACAACACAGTAAAACTGGGCTAGCAGACACGAACTCGAAATATGATGGCAAAACAAGCCTCTACTTCCGATCATTTGGAGCTCATCACACCAGAACTTTACTGATAATTTGGAGGAGGATTTGTTCTTAATGTAAAAGCGCTGGGGAAGCAATGAAGAACAATGGCTCCTGAAGAACTTGGCTCGGCGGTCCAGCAAATTGACGGACTGTTGAGATTGCTGTTATTACCATCTGCTAAGCTATCTATGTCGTAATCCACAGATCTTTCATACAATTTATTTACTTCCTTTACCCCTAATTAAATGGTTGTAAATGTTGATGCAATTTGCGTCTAGAACTCGTGCAGAACTTGGTGCAGGCGGTCCAGCAGGATGTCTGCGTGGTGAGGCTGGAACACGAGCGCTGGACGCAGGCGAACTGCCAGGTCGCCGCAGCCGCCCACTTGAACGCCTGGGAGCAGAAAATTAACCATCTTTTCATCTATTGAATAGTGCGGCTTGATTATATACGATTAGTAGAATAGTGCTGATTGTTGATACACGATTAGTAGAATAGTGCGGCTTGTTTGATACACGATTACTACAATAGTGCGGCTTGTTGAAACACGATTACTACAATAGTGCGGCTTGTTGAAACACGATTACTACAATAGTGCGGCTTGTTGAAACACGATTAGTAGAATGGTGCCAGTTGTTGATATACCTACAATCAGTTGAAGAGCGCAAGCTGTTATACACGATCCATTGAATGAGCAAGCATAATTATCTGAGAAGGCATAATCGTTAAAACTATTCCAGCAATAATTGCACATCCTATTATCAGTAATGGCATTGCACCTCGTGAAATTTCGGCTTCATCCTGAAATTAAAACTGTAGCAGGAATCTGTTAACAACTGTGCTTTACATTTCTAGCAGGCACCTTTTTTCTTGAGGTTGTTGATGATGTTATCTCTTGTTTGGCTATCGCGGCCGTTGAAGGCGATGAACGTTCCTCTGTCCTTGCCGCGCGTAGAGTTGATGACGGCAGGATAGCGGCGCTCGAGATCAAGGATGCCCTATTTGTTATATAAGGAATATAAATAATATATAACATAAGGATATTTACATATCCTAGTTAATATTTGCGTATCCTAAGGTAATGTATAACGCTTTCTAGTTTGTAACGCAGGATAGCGGTGCTCAAGATCAAGGATGCCCTGCACCATCATCGGCTCATTTATATATACTTACAGCTATAGATAATATAATTTTTACATATTTATATGTAATATTTCTCATCCATAGGTAATATTTAGCGCATTGAGTTGGATAGGGCATTATAAAGCGGCGCATGTAGATCGAGAATTCCCTGCACCAACATCGCTTCAGTTATATATATTTTATCAATAGGTAATATATACATATCCACATGTAATACTTCTTATCTATAGGCAATATTTACAAATCTTTTTGTCATATTTGTGTATCCTAAAGTATTATTTGACGTAATATGTTTAATTGGTGACGCAGGATAGTGACGCTCTAGATAAAGAATGCCTAGCACCAACATCGTTTTAGTGTGTAATTTATATACATATTGATTTAAAATCAATAGGTTATTCATATTTCTAAATGTAACATTTAAACGAAAACCTGAATGAAATGGTCGGCATGCAAGCTAAACAAGTACTTGTACAGGCTCCGCCGTTGTATCTCAAATGGTTGCAATTCGTTGAAAGAATTTTAACAATTAAATATAGAATAGAAACTAAGTTAAAAATGATCATTGCTTGACAACGTTAGCGTACCACAGGTCCACATTCTTGTTCAAATATGAGCACAACGTTTAACATTCAGTTAAAATAATTACTGTCGTTCTGAAATTATAACTGTCATACTAAAATTATTACTATCATACTTTAATAAATTATTACAGTCATACTAAAATTTTTACAGTCATACTAAGTCATACTAAAATTATTATTATCATACTGAAATTATTACAGTCATACTAAAAGTATAACTGTCATACTAAAAGTATTAGTCATAGCACCTGGTATAACTTGTCGCCCGTAACTGTAGCGTTATGGAGGAGGTTGTCACGCTTGATCACCTTCAGCACCTCCTGCAGCATGATCACCTTCCCGGGCTCCCCCATCCAGGTGTTGAAAATCCGGTAGCCTTGAGCTGGTCTGCGGTGAGACGTAGAAATTGTTGCACGGTCATTGACAAACTTTTTTTTTATTAACAAACACATTAACAAACTTTTATTGCTTGATAATATTCCGTGATAACATATATTAAATACTTGAGTATATTCCATTAATTAAAAGATATGTTATATCCTCGGAAATATTTAATGAAAAGATAAAATTTAATCTTTAACAATATTAAGTGAAAAAAGAAGACGTATTTTCATCAAGCATCGTTAAATCAACTTGGCATGAAGAAAAAATTCCAATTCAGCTGAGGCGAAAAAGTCATAGACATTCCTATAAGATGATGCATGGCAATAGACATTCCTATAAGATGATGCATGGCAATAGACATTCCTACAAGATGATGCATGGCAATATCACCTTATGTTCACAAGCATGCAATTCTGTTGCGTCTAAACATACAAGCTTCTGTATTAGACTTTATCATGAGGTGGCTATGGTCTGCTTTCTGATCAGTTGCATTTGGAATTATCGGGTGCAGATGTGATTAGAGGTCTTAACATACAAATTAAATTATCGGTTACAGACGTAATTACTGGTGTGAAGATAATTAAATTATCAGTTGCATATGTGATTAAGGGGTCTAAACCTAATTAAATTATAGTTACAGATGTGGTTAAGGTGTAGGAAACTAATTTTAGAAGATAAACAATGACAATAATAAAAAATGAAATGAATAAAAATAGAATAAAAGTTCAGCGGGTGCCCTAAACTCCTTATAGTGACAAAGCCGGTGCTGAGCGTCTTAGGTCAACATCATATATTAGGCGACACAGCTGTTAATATGAAGTGATTATATGCTATGGAAGTAATTACGAGTCTCGACCCAATTTGGGAAAAAACAATGAGGAGCTGAGCGACTTACTGGTTGTATGTCGTCAGGGGGTATAAACCTAATTAAATAATAATAAAACAATAGAAAAGGTAAAAACAGTATCAATACAAAAGGAACAATAAGGAATTTTGCGGGTCACCTGAATTCGTCCTTGGTAAAGAAGCCGCCGGTGAGCATCTTTTTACTGAAGGTGACGATGTCTGGGGCGTCCGGCAGCCCTAATAAACTGTGAGAGTCACCCATCAATACTCAATACAATGAACTGTCAGAGTCACCCCTCAGTACTCAATACAATAAACTGTCAGAGTCACCCCTCAATACTCAATAAAATAAATTGTGAGAGTCACCCATCAATACTCAATAAATAGAGTAAATCTTCTTTTTAATGTTGTTTTCTTTGAACTTTCCTTCAATATTTGAACTTTCCTTCCCTTATTATGTTCCTCTATGGAAAGAAACCCCGAGAATTTGTTCTTTTAGTGTATATCTAAGTGAATAAAAAGATATTTTTTCATATTTTATTATTCCCTTCGATGGAAAGAAACCACGGAATTTTGTTCAGTAAATATATCCGTGAATAGGGAAAAACATCGGAAATTTGTTCTCTTACTAAATAAATTAGTCGATAGACTGAAGAGGTATGCACAGGAATGAAGTTATACGTAATATTTAGAACTAAGAGGTATGTACAGGAATGATGTTATATGAATTACCTTGAGGAACAATAAATTTTATGTCCTCATGTCACGGCACATATATTAATCATGTATACTTAAGAGCATAAATATGAGTGATACTTGAGAGCCTAAATAAGAACGATGCTTAAGAGCTTAAATGAGATACTTAAGAACCTATATAAGAGCGATACTTAAGAGCCTTCTTGCGATACTTAAGTGCCTAAATAAGAGCCAAACTAAGGAGCCTAAATGTGATACTTAAGGGCCTAAATAAGAACGATGCTTAAGAGCTTAAATGAGATACTCAAGAGCCTAAATAAGAGCGATACTTAGGAGTCTAAATGCGATACGTAAGAGCCTAAATAAAAAGTTAAAAAAAAATATTCATATTGAACAGAACTGTAAATAATTAAGAACAAAACATTCAATTCCCGCACAATGAACCGTTATTTAAAACAATATCATTATTGTTTTACGGGATCCAGCTCATCTAATATATTATCTCGCAACATCTGTCATTCGTGTTTATATGCAAGATGATTCAGTAACTTCATCTTTATATGCCAAATAATTCAGTAACTTGGACTTTATATGCCAAATAATTCAGTAACTTCATCTTTATATGCAAAATAATTCAGTGACTTGGACTTTATATGCAAAATAATTCAGTAACTTGGACTTTATATGCCAAACAATTTATTACGAAAGTTACAACTGGAAATTATGCGTATTTTGACATCAGCATTATAGTTTTAAAATATCAGCCTTGAAATCGAGCAGCGCAAGACAATATTCCTACAGCAGGCTTGAGATTCAAGTATTTTGCACTCGCAGTTTGCGGACGTACAAACGGAATGTGTTCCTGATGTTCCTGAATACTTTAAAAGAATCACGAACCTAATTTCCGGGAAGAGCTTATGAACTCAGGACAATGTATGGCTCATTTTATCCAAACAGCACATGCGTTTTTAACCACAGCGTGGTCAGAGAGCGAACGTTGAACAGACACGCCCTTTATCCGCGCCAAACTGAGTCAGGATGACCCAGACGAAGGCAAAAAGTGTATCACTATATCGGCAAAAGATCAGTCATTTCTCTAGGCATGCAAGGAACATGGGAGAACAAACGCCTGAAGATTCATTCAGACCAGGAGCCATACCTTCAAAAAAAGTTAAGAGATCGTAAGTTCATCAGCCAATCATTGACGGCCTTTCAAGCAAAATCCACCAATCATAGACAAGAAAATATCTAAAGCTTCTTATACTAGAACAAAGCAATTTTTACGGTACACTCAAACAAACGCACGTGTCAATGTGTCCCTGAGGAAACAAAATTGTTATACAATTGCGATGATAAACAAAATTACAATTTTAATAATGTAAAAAACATTGCAATTGCATTTATTATTGCGATTATTACAAAAAATGGAATTTGCAAATATAAAGCGAGTACAATAGACAGAAAGCTTCAGTGATGACGCATCCGACTCTGGAAAACTCGTTCGGATGAAAGAAAAATCGAAGTTAAAAACCTTCAATTCTTTATGTACAGGAATAAACTTCACACACACAGTTTCCATATTCAAATGTTTAGACTTAATATCATTTTTTCTTCTTGAACTTAACCATTTGTTTTGCTTTTTAATATTGCAATACTAGAAACTAAGCAGTCCATTATTAAGTGAATGACCAGTAATTCAACGAAAATATATCAACAACTTTAACCTTTTCATTTGCTCCATAGCTTAACTTTACAGCGTCATGAATGCTTAAAAATATTTGAAATGAACTTTTTCTTCAATTTCGCCCCAAAACTTTTCCTTGGAAAGATTAACCAGCCTACCACTTCCAGCTAATCTCTGTCTGTGAATCACAATATGGAGTAAAATTACGATATTCTTCACAAAATCCAAATGAAGGCAAATGCAACAGAAACGCTAACCTTTTTGGCAGTGGCCTGAAGTCGAACGAAGAATTCGTTGCTGCCGTGATGGTCGCCGCCCTCAGACTGTATGGGCTCCACCACCACACCCACCACCGGCACCCCCTTCCTCTGGTACTCGTGCATCAGCTCTTCCACCTGCCAAGCATTAGTTATGGCTAGGTAGAGGTGGAAGGAGGTATNGAGGCACTCCCTTCCTCTGGTACTCGTGCATCTGCTCTTCCACCTGCCAAGCAATATTCATGAGTATATAAACTTATAAAAAAAAAGGTGGAAATCAATACAGACATTTGAATTGGCTCTTCCACCTGCCAAGACGTTGTCAGAGTATGAAATGTGAAAGTTTATTCCACCTGCCAAACAATATCATGGACATATTGTATATGGAAAAAAATAAAGATAAAAACATGTGCCTCCTTTGGCACTCGCCAATAGGCAAGACATTCAAAGAAGGATGCCATATGTGAGGACTGTGAGAAATGCCCTTCCCATAGCCCTCCCATAACAGTCCCATAGCCCTCCCATAGTAGATCTTATCTTATCTCCCAGCATGTGAACTGCTGAGATCTTATCTTATCTCCCTGCATGTGAACT
Organism: Hyalella azteca; assembly: GCF_000764305.2. Lineage (NCBI taxonomy): Eukaryota > Metazoa > Arthropoda > Malacostraca > Amphipoda > Hyalellidae > Hyalella > Hyalella azteca. Next base: position 3,984 of record NW_025935709.1, on the reverse strand, counting down.
GCTGAGATCTTATCTTATCTCCCTGCATGAGAACTGCTGAGATCTTATCTTATCTCCCTGCATGTGAACTGCTGAGATCTTATCTTATCTCCCTGCATGTGAACAGCTAGTATCTTCTACCACAAAAGATCATAAACTAAAGCAGATAAAAATGATTTATCATTTGTATCTACGTACAAATATCAGACAGTAACTGCAAGTTTTAAAACAGTTATGAATAAATTGATGAAGTTAATTTACTAGTTAATATAGCTGATGACGACAGAGAAGCTAACAGCAAAGAAATGAAGCTTATTTCCCAATATTAATTAATTAAAGTCTCCTTCAATCAATAATATAGAGAATTTTATTCAGACTCGTGCAAATAAATGCTTCTAATAAAGCTCGTGCAAATAGAGTAGCATTTTGGGACTCTGAAAAATGTTGAGTTTTACAACTGAGAAGGGAATCTGAAAACGAATTAAGAAACTGCGATTTCTACTTGGAACCCTGAATAAAAAAAAAGCTAAAATAGTGAACTTTAAAAAAAAGACTAAACAAAGGAATTTCGCGGAGGCAGTATCTTGCATAAACTTTAAAATAGTTCAATTTACCAGTTTAGTACAAATCTGATGGAGCAATGAAACTAAGCAGCAGTGGCAAGCAAGCCGAGGATTTCTAAAGCTTCTTATACTAGAACAAAGCAATTTTTACGGTACACTCAAACAAACGCACGTGTCAATGTGTCCCTGAGGAAACAAAATTGTTATACATTTGCAATGATAAAGAAAATTCAATTTAATAATATAAAAAACGTATCAATCGCATTTATTATTGTAATTATTACAAACGCTGGTATTTGCGATTATAAAGCGTGTACCTACAATAGATAGAAATAGAAAACCATCTTCAAGGATGACGCATCTGACTCTGAAGAATCGAAGTTAAAAGCCTTCAATTCTTTATGTACCAAAAAGTTCACACACACAGTTTCTATATTCAAACGGGTAGTTTTCATTGCATCTTTTCTACGTGAACTCAACCATTTGTTTTGCTTTTTAATTTGTCAATACTAGAAAATCAACAGTCCATTCCTGAGTGAGCCGGAAAGATAAGATATCAACAACTCTAATAATTTGCCTTGTTTATAATCATAGTTTTCATTTGCCCCATAGCTTACAGCTACAGCAACACGAATGATTAAAAATATTCGAAAGAAACTTCTATTCAATTTCGCACCGAAACTTTTCCTTCGAAAGATGAACCACCCTACTCATTCCCGAAACTTTTCCTTCGAAAGATGAACCACCCTACTCATTCCCGAAACTTTTCCTAGTTAAAAGTTATTATATTGTCAGAAATAGAACTTCATACTTAAAAGTTGTTATATTATTATAAATATTTAAAACTATTATAGTTAAAAGTTATTCAATTATTATCAATAGTTAAAAACTATTTCTAGCGTTAAAAAACATTGAAGAGAGGCGTTAAATGAGCCTTTTAACAACAGTGCTTTAGAACAACAGTGCTTTATTACAGTCATACTAAAATGATTAGTGTCATACTAAAATTATTAATCAGGCACCTTTTTTCTTGAGTTTGTTGATGATGTTATCTCTTGTTTGGCTATCGCGGCCGTTAAAGGCGATAAAGGTTCCTCTGTCCTTGCCGCGCGTAGAGTTGATCACGGCAGGATAGCGGCGCTCGAGATCAACGATGCCCTATTTGTTATATAATGAATATAAATAATATATAACATAAGGATATTTACATATCCTAGTTTATATTTGTGTATCCTAAGGTAATGTATGACGCTTTCTTATTTGTAACGCAGGATATCGGCGCTCGAGATCAAGGATGCCCTATTTGTTATATAAGGAATATAAATAAGATATAAGATAAGGATATTTACATATCCTAGTTTATATTTGTGTATCCTAAGGTAATGTATAACGCTTTCTAATTTGTAAGGCAGGATAGCGGCGCTCGAGATCAAGGATGCCCTGCACCATCATCATCTTATTTATATATATTTACAGCTATAGATGATTTGCAGATATTTATATGTAATATTTCTCATACATAGGTAATATTTAGCGCATTGAGTTGGATAAGGCATTAAAGCGGCGCTGTAGATCGAGAATTCCTTGCACCAACATCGTCTTATTTATATATATTTATATCATTATGTATAGTTACATATCCACATGTAATATTAACAAATCTTTATGTCATATTTGTGTATCCTAAGGTATTATTAATTAAGTTAACGTTAATTAAGTTAACGTTTAACGTTAAACAATCAGTTAAAATTATTACTATTATACTGGAAATATTACAGTCAAACTAAAAGTATTAGTCATAGCACCTGGTATAACTTGTCGCCCGTAACTGTAGCGTTGTGGAGGAGGTTGTCACGCTTGATCACCTTCAGCACCTCCTGCAGCATGATCACCTTCCCAGGCTCCCCCATCCATGTGTTGAAAATCCGGTAGCCTTGAGCTGGTCTGCGGTGAGACGTAGAAATTATTGCTCGATCATTAACAAACTTTTTTTTATTAACAAACATATTACCAAACTTTTATTGCTTGATGATATTCCGTGATAAGATATATTAAATCCTTGATAATATTTCGTGATAAGATATATTAAATCCTTGATAATATTTCGTAATAAGATATATCAAATCCTTGATGATATTTCGTGATAACATATATTAAATCCTTGATAATATTCCGTGTTAAGATTTATTAAATCCTTGATAATATTTCGTGATAAGATTTATTAAATCCTTGATAATATTTCGTGATAAGATATATTAAATCTTCGGAAATATTTAATGAAAAGATAAAGTTCCATCTCAACCAATATTAGGAGAAAAAAAAAGACAGACTTTTGTCAAACGTCGTTAAGTCAACTTGGCATGAAGAAAAAATTCCTTTTTATCTGAGACGAAAAGGGCATTGACATTCCTATATGATTATGCATGGCAATGATATCACCTTATGTTCACAAGCATACAATTTCGTTGCGTCTAAAACACACAAGCCTCTGTGAAATATAATTAACTTCATCATGCGGTGGCTATGTTATGCGTTCTGATCGATTGCTTTTGGAATTATCGGTTACAGATGTGATTCGGGATCCAAACCTAATTAAAAAAGAAACAATTGACGATAATAAAAAGCAAATGTATAAAAATAGAATAAAAGTTTAGCGGGTGACCTAAACTGCTTATAGTGACAAAGCCGGCGGCGAGCGTCTTAGTCAACATCATATATCAGGCGACACATCTGTTATTATGAAGTAATTATATGTTCTGGATGTGAGTCTCAACCCAATTTGGAAAAAAAACAAAGAGGAGCGACTCACTTGGTTTCATGTCGTCACGGCGTATATACTTAATTAAATAATAATAAAACAATAGAAAGGTAAAAAAGTATCAATATAAAAGGAAGAATAATTAATATCACTCACCTGAATTCGTCCTTGGTAAAGAAGCCGCCGGTGAGCATCTTTTTACTGAAGGTGACGATGTCTGGGGCGTCCGGCAGCCCAAAGTGTTCATAGCACCACATCTTGCCCGTGGGGCCGCCCCCCGTCTGTACCTCGTCCAGCAGCAGCGCCGCGCCGTTCTGTCAGAGTCACCCCTCAATACATAATAAAATGTGAGAGTCACCCCTCAATACTTAATAAAATGTGAGAGTCACCCCTCAATACTCAATAAAATGTGAGATAGTCACCCCTCAATACTTAATAAAATGTGAGAGTCACCCCTCAAATACTTAATAAAATGTGAGAGTCACCCCTCAATACTTAATAAAATGTGAGATTCACCCCTCAAATACTTAATAAAATGTGAGAGTCACCCCTATATACTTGATAAAATGTGAGAGTCACCCCTCAATACTTGATAAAATGTGAGAGTCACCCATCAATACTTGACAAAACGTTGGAGTCACCCCTCAATACTCAATAAAATGTGAGAGTCACCCCTCAATACTT
>NW_025935708.1:265831-267883 GCF_000764305.2 Hyalella azteca | reverse complement strand
TTTTTTAATCAAACAAAAATTTATGACATTCGAGCCGCGAGATTTCATACCTACTGAAATTATATGATATTAGAGCCGCGATATTTCAGACAAAAATAGGACTTTTCCAGACTAAATTAGAGCCGCGATATTTCAGACAAAAATAGGACTTTTCCAGACTAGCCTGATACCGCGTTTACCCTAAGTTAGTTCAGTTGTACAGACTTGTACTTTGACAGCTTTAGGGAAATACCATAGGGCATGAGAATTGGGAATGAAGGTAGAATTTTTATACATGGATTTCAAATCAAATGAATGGATTTGGGAGCCAATGAGAGGTAATTTGTCAATCCCAATTTTCAATAATAAATAGGAATAAAAATGTCCCTAGTATTTCATAAACATTTCACAAATATGCTTGCAGAAAATATACTTCTGTTCATAGTGGCAAAGCAGAGAGTTTTTTAGACTCTCCCTCAAGCTCATTGACTCATTCTTGAGTCCTATAAGTAGACCAGTAAAGTATCCTGGATACCAGCATTATCATATATAAGAAATTGGTTTAAATCTTAGGTAAATGAGGGTATTAAAAATGAACTGGTTCTAAAAAATCTCTGGTTTGTCACTATGCTTCTGTTGTCACTTGTCCATGGAGCAAAGTCTATGAAATGACAAAATGAAGATGAATAGACTCAAGAACAAGAGTCAGTCAGTCTGACTGTCTGAACTCTCAACTCTGAAGACTAGTGAACGAGTGAAGAGACTCAAGAGAGTAGGTATAAACAATTATATATTAATTCAGCGTCAGTAACTCAGGTGACAGAGATGTCGAATATATCCATCACTCGAGCTACGAGAATAACGAGATTCCTGCTACACGAATAACCTCCAATCTTATAAAAAAATCGACGTTGCAGTTGCCTCAAATTAAAGTTGATGATGATGTCTTCTTTGAGGTGTAGTAAATGACCTCACACAGGTCGGTTGTCACACCTGGACATGACAATTTACAAATTAAAGTGATACCTACAAATAAGTAGCGGTGACATAAAAACCCGGCGGCCTAATTCACATCCGCTACCGAGGAAAAATTGAGTCTGTAAGCAATTCGCCAACAAGAACAGGCAAAACCGTGATTGATCACTTAGATTTGCTAATTCATTTACTTAATCATCTGATCTTCAATCATACTAATTTCATGAACTAAAATAAGAGTTTCAATAAAAATTGACCTGTTCAAATCGTTGCTTGTCATAAAATAATAATAACAATAAGTTGTTTCTGACAAGAGATTAGATTTCAGTTTCTGAAATTTAATGGTCAGGTTCAAACTGAAATGGTATACATTTTTGCGAATTGAATTTATATTAAATAAATTAACATATCTTCAATCATGCTAAACATCATCAATGCCTGTTCTTCTACCAAACAGCAGAGATCAGAGTTAGCACTTCAGTTTGTCATTGAATGAAAGTTCCAATAAAAGATTTCCCTATATAGACATGGGTGACAGGAATGACAAGATTAGCGTGTTTGATTTAACTCATCGTCTGACATGAGGCAATGGGAATAATTGCAAGAATTAGGCATGAATTAGGCAAGCCTACGAGACGCGCTAATGTGTTGACTTGGTAGAGTTCAAGCGCTAATGGCTGTGCTGGGCATACTGGGCATGCTGACCGTACCGGGCATGCTGGCATTACTGAGCATGCTGGATGAACTGGAAATGCTGGCCTTACTGTGCCAGCTGGCCTTATTGGACATGCTGGCCGTGCTGGGCATGCTGGCCGTATCGGGCATGCTGGCCTTACTGAGCCAGCTGGCCTTACTGGGCATACTGGCCTTACTGTGCCAGCTAGCCGTACTGGACATGCTGGCCTTACTGTGCCAGCTGGCCTTACTGGACATGCTGGCCTTACTGTGCCAGCTAGCCGTACTGGGCATGCTGGCCTTACTGTGCCAGCTAGCCGTACTGGGCATGCTGGCCTTACTGTGCCAGCTGGCATTACTGGACATGCTGGCCTTACTGTGCCAGCTAGCCGTATTGGGCATGCTGGCCTTACTGTGCCAGCT
>NW_025935708.1:210435-264767 GCF_000764305.2 Hyalella azteca | reverse complement strand
TTATAGCGTTACAGAACTCTGATTATGGCGTTAATGAGCTGTTATTATAGCGTTACAGAACTCTGATTATGGCGTTAATGAGCTGTTATTATAGCGTTACAGAACTCTCATTATGGCGTTAATGAGCTGTTATTATAGCGTTACAGAACTCTCATTATGGCGTTAATGAGCTGTTGTTATAGCGTTATAGAACTCTGATTATGGCGTTGTTGAATGGTTATTATGTATTACGTTATTGTGTACTATACCGTTATTCATTATGACGTTATACATTATGACGTTATTTATTATGTCGTTATTTGTTATGTTTTTTATTATGTCGTTATTTATTATGTCGTTATTTATTATGTAGTTACTTATTATGTCGTTTTTTTATTATGTTATTATCTATTATTTCGTTATTTATTACGACGTTGTTTAAAATGTCGTATATTTATTATGTCGTTACCTATTATGTCGTTATTTATTATGTCGTTATTTATTATTTCGTTTTTTATTGTGTTACTAATTATTATTTCCTTATCTATTACGACGTTATTTAAAATGTCGTTATTTATTATGTCGTTACCTATTATGTCGTTACTTATTATGTCGTTACTTGTTATGTCATTATTTATCATGTCGTTATTTTTTACATCGTTATTTATTACATCGTTATTTATTACGTCGTTATTTATTACGTCGTCATTTATTACGTCGTTATTAATATGTCGTTATTTATTACGTCGTCATTTATTACGTTGTCATTTATTACGTTGTCATTTAGTACGTCGTTATTTATTACGTCTTCATTTATTACGTCGTCATTTATTACGTCGTTATTTATTACGTCGTCATTTATTACGTCGTTATTTATTACGTCGTCATTTATTACGTCGTCATTTACTACGTTGTCATTTATTACGTCGTTATTGATTCCGTTGTTATTCATTACGTCGTTATTTATTACGTCGTTATTTATTACGTCGTTATTTATTACGTCGTTATTTATTACGTCGTTATTTACTATGTCGTTATTTATTCCGTTGTTATTTATTACTACGTTATTTATTCCGTTGTTATTCATTATGACGTTATTTATTACGTCGTTATTTATTACGTCGTTATTTAATACGTCGTTATTTATTTTATCGTTATTTATTATGTCGTTATTTATTACGTCGTTATTTATTACGTCGTTATTTATTACGTCGTTATTTATTACGTCGTTATTTATTACTACGTTATTTAGCCTCCTAATGACGACTGAGGCTGGCATCAGCATGAGCCTGTCTCTATCAGCACGCTGCGCTGTCTATACGCGTGTCGTCAGGCCTCTTATCAGCCACGCTATGATGGATGACAGTAGCTCCTGACAGCTGACAGCTTCTGTCATTCCGAGGCCCCAATTAGCAGTCATATCTGTCAACTCGTCGTATCTGTCAACCCGACAGTCCTGTCAACTGGACAGACAGTTGCCTATACTGGAAGGGATCCAACTTGACGCCATACTGAGAGAAATGAGTGGAAATTTGTCCATATATCAACGGACTTTGTGCGCTTCTGTAGGTCTTTCCTAACCCAGTTTGGTCCTTCAAAATGCGTATTGGTGCCATGTGTGGAAAGTGTGTCAACATTAGGAAACTGTAAAGCCTGAGTGTACAGTCTTAAAGCAATCATACAAAACTATCCTACAAATAAATCCTACAGAGCAATCCTACAAATAAATCCTACAGAGCAATCCTACAAAAAATCCTACAAAGCTATCCCACATAATAATTCTACAGAGCAATCCTACAGAGCAATCCTACAAATAAATCCTACAGAGCAATCCTACAAAGCAATCCTACAGAGCAATCCTACAAATAAATCCTACAGAGCAATCCTACAGATCAATCTACAAAGCAATCCTACAAAAAATCCTACAAAGCTATCCCACATAATAATTCTACAGAGCAATCCTACAAAGCAATCCTACGAAGCAGTCCCACAAAGCAATCCTACAAAGTAATCCGACAAAGCAATCCTTTCCTTGCAATCCTACAAAGCAATCCAATAAAGCTATTATAAAAAGTCCTACAAAGCAATCCTATAAAGCAATACTACAAAGCAATCCTAAAAAAGCCCGACAAAGCAATCCTATAGAGCAATTCTAAAACAAAGTCCTACAAAGCAATCCCAGAAAGCAATCTTATAGAGCAATTCTAAAACAAAGTCCTACAAAGCAATCCTATGAAGCAATCCTACAAAGCAAAGACTACTTATTTAATTTTGTGTTGAAAATCTTATTCCCTAAGACTAGCGACGGTGAGGAAACGTTTATTAAGAGTTTACGTCGTAGACACAACATTTAATCGACGTTATTTCCACGTCAGATGCCAGATGGGAAGCGACCGGCGCCCAATTCTGATGTCCAAACTCGACCCATTTTATATATCAGATGAAACATGTCTTTTTCTTTCACTTCATCATTCATGAAAATTCCTTTTTTTGCAAATGATGTGTCTCACGCAATATAACATATTCCTTAAGATACGATATGACATCTATAATTATTATTAGATCATGTTTGACCAGTCAAAACTCCTCGTACTTTTCGCAGTTCGAACCCGCAATTAAGTCACAGCTCTAATATCACACACAGCTAAAATATCACAGCTAAAATAAATATCTCTAATATCACAGCAAAAATAAACCTTAGGGTAGAAACATTAACCCATTATTTCCCAGTCACTACACACCTTTTAGTGTGTGAGTAAAGTTACTACAACTTTCAATTAAACAATGTTAATAATATACGTAAAGATCATAACCAAGTGTTTGAAAAAAAAACAAAGAAAACGCCAAGAAAATTCACCATAATTGACTAAATTAATCTTTGCTTACCTGTTCATGTTCAAATTGCATTTAAAAAATAGTAATTATATAACGACTGATTCATGCTGTGAATTTAAAAGTAAAGAAACCCCCGAAAAAATTCATAATACCTGTCTTAATGTGTGACTAATAATATTGTTTGACTAATATCCTTGTTAATAATTAAGGCAAAACTGAAATAAAAAAATGCGCGAAATCCAGTGAGAATTTGAAAAAGCTGATGAAGTGAATATAAGTGATGCTGTGCGGTAAATAGAGACGCTGAGCGGTAAATAGTGATGTTGTGCGGTAAATGGTGACACTGCGCGGTAAATAGTGATGCTGTGCGGTAAATAGTGATGCTGAGCGGTAAATAGTGATGCTGTGCGGTAAATAGCGATGTTGTGCTGTAAATAGTGACGCTGTGCGGTAAATAGTGATGCTGTGCGGTAAACAGTGATACTGTCTGGTAAATAGTGATGCTGTGTGATAAATAGTGATGCTGGGCGGTAAATAGTGATGCTGTGCTGTAAATAGTGATGCTGTGCGGTAAATAGTGATGCTATGCGGTAAATAGTGATGCTGTGTGGTAAAAAGTGATACTGTCTGGTAAATAGTGATGCTGTGTGCTAAATAGTGATGCTGAGTGGTAAATAGTGATGCTGTGCGGTAAACAGTGATACTGTGTGATAAATAGTGATGCTGAGTGGTTAATAGTGATGCTGTGCGGTAAATAGTGACGCTGTGTGGTAAACAGTGATACTGTGTGATAAATAGTGATGCTGAGTGGTAAATAGTGATGCTGAGTGGTAAATAGTGCTGCTGTGCGGTAAATAGTGACGCTGGGCGGTAAATAGTGATGCTGTGCTGTAAATAGTGATGCTGTGCTGTAAATAGTGATGCTGGGCGGTAAATAGTGATGCTGGGCGGTAAATAGTGATGCTGTGTGGTAAATAGTGATGCTGTGTGGTAAATAGTGATGCTGTGCGGTAAATAGTGATGTTGTGTGGTAAATAGTGATGCTGTGCGGTAAATAGTGATGTTGTGTGGTAAATAGTATAACATGGTGAAAGTGGTACCAAATAGAATGAATAAATCATTATATGTACCCGTAATACTTTTTTTAGTGTCTGTATAATTGGGGACTTGTTTGACAAGCGTGGGGACTTGTTCGGCAAGCGTAGGGACTTGTTTGACAAGCGTGGGGACTTGTTTGGCAAGCATGGGGACTTATTTGGCAAGCGTGGGGACTTGTTTGACAAGCGTGGGGACTTGTTTGGCAAGCGTGGGGACTTATTTGGCAAGCGTGGGGACTTGTTTGGCAAGCAAGGGGACTTGTTTGGCAAGCGTGGGGACTTGTTTGACAAGTGTGGGGACTTATTTGGCAAGCGTGGGGACTTGTTTGGCAAGCAAGGGGACTTGTTTGGCAAGCGTGGAGACTCGTTTGATGTCTAAACTTTTTCTGAAAATTCAAAAAATTTACAATTTCCTTATCGAACTTTTCTTCTTTCCCCAAATATTTCCTTATTTAATAACCAACATTCACAATATTAAAAAAAATTATTCACAATCCTGATTCGCTAATCCTGGCCGCCTCGATCCTCCTGGTCACACAAAAACTGAGTCGAAAAGTCACGACGAATCGCTGGTCGGGACCGTGAAGCCGAACCGTGAATCCCAACTGACTTGTGAGAAATGCCGCCCGCAACCGGGTTCTGGAAAAAGTCGTGGATTTTTCGATCGACGTAAACTCGTGAAATATGCGTGCTAGATTTGTTATGTTATTAAAAAAGTAAACATTCTATAAAACATACAACCACCATCACCCAACAACAGTCAACACTCACCAACACCCACTACCACTCACCAACACCCACTACACTCATCAACACCCACTAACATTCACCAACACCCATTAACACTCACCAACACCCACTACCACTCATTAACACCCACAACCAACATTCACCAACACTCACTTTCGCTCAAAAACCTCTACCAACATTCAACATTATCCTCCACTTATTGATGCTAATCTACAGACAACATCAACATGGTAGCCACATGCCACGCTTCCCTGCCACATGCCACGCTTCCCTGCCACAAGCCACGCTTCTCTGCCACAAGCCACGCTTCTCTGCCACAAGCCACGCTTCTCTGCCACAAGCCACGCGTATCTGCCACAAGCCACCCTTCTCTGCCACAAGCCACGCTTCTCTGCCACAAGCCACGCTTCTCTGCCACAAGCCACGCTTCTCTGCTTCACGCTTGACTTCCATGCTTCATATTGATCATGCTGGGCTTCTATGCTTCACGCTGGACTTCTATGCTTCACGCTGGGCTTCCCTGCTTCACGCTGGACTTCTTTGCTTCACGCCCCATTTCCGGGCTTCACGCTGAGCTTCCAGCTTCACGCTTCTCTTCCCTGCTTCATGCTGGGATTCCCTGCTTACGCTTCATTTCCATGCTTCACGCTTCACTTCCCTGCTTCATGCTGGGCTCCCCTGCTTCACTCTTCACTTCCCTGCTTCACGCTTCGCTTCCCTGCTTCACGCTTCATCTCCGTGCTTCACGCTGGTCTTCCCTCGCCGAGTTTCCATGAAACTTCGTCGCTTTTCCACGAAATCGACGAAGTCGGCGATGACAGACGCGATAAATGCTGAGTCATGGCGACGTGCGAACGCTGACGTGGTGGTGGTGGTGGTGGTGGTAGTGGTGGTGGTGGCGGTGGTGGTGTGGTGGTGGTGAGGAGGTTGTGTCGTGATTTTTGGTGAAGTGTTGTCGTGATGGTGATTCTTTAATAACCGTTAAGCCCTGCTATCTGTCGACCCAAGCGCGTGCATCTTTCCGTTATCAATCAACCCAAATAAAACCAACAAAGCCTCTATTTTTGTCGAAAAGATTAAAGGATGAGTTGTCTAGGACTGTGACCTAGTGTCTAATATGCAATTCAACGGCACCAATTAGGTTCTAAGTAATGAGAAGCGTGAGTTAGCATAGAGGTCAGGATTCGGCATCGATATTTGTCGTTCGGCGGCTCAGAAATTGAGGAGAAAACAATTCGTCCGTGAACCCGGAGTTTTAATGAGTACTTAAGTTATATTTGATGATCCCATGGCGGGAATAGTTGCGAAAAGCATATAAAAAAAGAATTGATCTGCTGGACATTCTGAACAAGAGAGACGAAGCCGTTGATTACAAGCATCAGAGCCCCAGCTCTCCCCATTCTAGAGTACTACTGCCAGCTTTGGTAGCCTCTCACGCCGGGCGGAGTTCGGCAACGGACCTTCATGCATGTCCAGGATCAGCGAAATGAGGAACCTGCGCTACTGGGGCTGGTATAACCCAAAAGGTATATTCTTATTCAGAAAGATGATAACCGGACTGGCTGCAAAATTTGAAAGTGAGACCTTCAGAATGGTATCATATTCCAATGATGAAAAAGGGAGGCTGCATGCGCACAATATTTAAATTTTACATCCGAGCGGCAGTCGAATTTCAGACTCCTCGGGAGAGATCTGTTTCAGTAGCGAGACCGCGAGGCTATTCAACGCCTCTACGATGCAGCTTAGTGGAAGAGAGTTCACCCTTGCGAGGTTCAAGAGACGACTGGATGCGTTTTTTAGTAAAATTCCGGATTGATCGGTTGAGACGATTTCGGATCCTAACTGAGGGCATTCACTGGCCCAATTGAGGGCATCAGCTGGCCCAACTGAGAGCATCTGGTGGCGTGGCCCAACTGAGGGCATCAGCTGGCCCAACTGAGGGCATCAGCTGGCCCAACTGAGGGCATCAGCTGGCCCAACTGAGGGCATCAGCTGGCCCAACTGAAGGCATCAGATGGCCCAACTAAGGACATCATCTGGCCTAACTGAAATTATCAGCTGGCCCAACTGAGGGCATCAGCTGGCCCAACTGAGGGCATCAGCTGGCCCAACTGAGGGCATCAGCTGGCCCAACTGAGGGCATCAGCTAGCCCAACTGAAGGCATCAGATGGCCCAACTAAGGACATCATCTGGCCTAACAGAAATTATCATTTGGCCCAACCGTGGGCATCAGCTGGCCCCAGGCAGATATAATACGGTATGTTCGACGTTCCCTCTGGGGTCCGAGTGGGGAGGCTTGAAAATCAACGGTTTAATGAAAATTGTTGACGAAGGCGGCACATCAGCGTGACTATCGACGAAGACGTCTTAAACTTCACAGAAGAACCAAGCACAAACACTTCAACAAACATTTGTTCCCATTCAACACAAACAAACACACACGGATTCCCATTCAACACAAAAAACACACGAAGAATCTTCAGTTATCATTCAAAACAAAATTAATCCATTCAAGTCTGTGTACTAAAATTTAATATATCCTGCATGCCAGTCCATTTCACGTCCATCTGTTCATCACAGCCAAGCAGCTTGAGTAGATAAAGCGATAACGTCCATTCAGAGAAATAAGTGAAACCTTGTCCAAAAAATGATGCACTGACGTATTGCTTGTGTGAGTCATTTTGACCCAGTTTGCTACGGTAAAAGAACGTATCAGTAGAAAGTAAAAAAACACGCTAAAAGAATGTATCAAAAGCAGAAAGATTGTCATCATTGCGACAATATTTCATTATTGTCCACACTATCCAGAAAGTGTGTCAGGAATTGGACAATATCTAATCTAGACTTCATTTTTCTGAGTGATCTCTCACTAGATAAAGATTAGCTCCTAGATAAAGTTTAGCTACTAGATAAAAACTTGATTTTAGATAAAGACTAATTCTTAGATAAAGACTAGCTCCTAGATAAAATTTGGTCCTTGATAAAGATTAGTTCCTAGATAAAGATTAGCTACTACTATAGTAGATAAAGATTGGTTGCTAGATAACCTGCTTATGGAGATTCAGAGTGTCAAGTTTAGTTAAGGACAACTTCTGCTTAGCAATTCCCTAACGGGAATTACCCTTATAGTGTGAGGGGGTGGGGTGGGATTATCCAAATGGGGTAAGAGGGGGAGATGTTATCTCGTGCTGAAGGAGAAGTAGTTTCCCCTCAAGAGAGGCGAGGGAAACATATTCATTAAAATGCATGTGTCATATTGACTCAATACTGACACTCTTTTTAGTGCATTTTCTCATTTAGGGAAAAAATGCACTATTGTGCTCGCCATGTCCGTCCGTCCATCTGTCTGTTTGTCCGTCCGTCTGTCCGTGACCTCAAGTTTTCGCGAAAATGCGCTCTCTGTCACTCACTGCAGTGAGTACTGAGTTATATTTTTTTATTCACCGCTCGAGCAGGGAACGAACGTAACACGCTTTGATACGCACTTTGACTCACCAAACTCGGTCAGGACGAGCCACTTATCAGACAAGGGCAAAAATTGCATCACTATTTAGACAAAACCTCACCTATTTCTTTGCCTGTAGTTGTTTCCCTCAGTTAAACGAAGGCCGAGGGGAGGGTGCAGGTGGGAGTCTAATTATTATGTTCCATGTAGACACTGAGAGAAATGAATGCAATTTTGTGTGAACAGCGATGTTTATTATCATGTTAAATTTCGTTTTTTAATGATTTTAGCAAACGATTCATTGTTATTTTCATATATTACTATTTATCACATAGACTGTGTTAGAAAGCTTCTTTGTTGTATTGCTTCTGAACACATTTTCTTCTAATTCTTCTCCATCGCAATGTACGCTATATAATTTATTTTTTATGATTTATTTACTTAACTTCTGAGCATTACGAACAATTTGCATCCCATGCATTAATTGGAACGTAGCGATTAATGAATGGAACGTAGCGTGCTATTCATCGCACCTATCATTCCACGTATGAAAAATGTATTATGTAAATAATTATATATCAGGTATGAGAATGACAGATAATAATTAACGATATATGAATATGAATTCACATGATAGTTAAAGCTGAAGCCTATTAAGCCTTTTCTTTGTATCAACATCCACACATGTTTCGCATATTCATGTTCTGTAATGTTTATAATATGTCTGTAATATTGAAGTTAGAATAGAGTATTAATGTATTTTTTATTTCACCAACTATTGATAAAATAAAACCTTCAATAATAAATGATCGTTACGGAGAGTGAACAAATATATAAATGATTTTCGTATAGTTATTATTAAGATGAGATAAGGAATAATAAATAAGGAAATATGATAAGCGCCGAATATAAGAATATAATCTGGGCTGGAAATATGATAAAGAGACAACGTACAAAATAATTGATCAATTGAATGTACTATATATATGGGAAGAATATATAATAAATAATAATATATGTGGGGAAGACATCAGGGGAGAATCTGGTGGGGAGGAGCGGGTTGGGTGACCGGCTAATGGGGTGAGTGGCTAATGGGGTGAGTGGCTAATGGGGTGAGTGGCTAATGGAGTGAGTGGCTAATGGGGTGAGTGGCTAATGGAGTGAGTGGCTAATGGGGTGAGTGGCTAATGGAGTGAGTGCCTGTGAGCGGGAATTAACATCCCACTTTACCCCGACCAATCCAACCCTACTAAGCCCCACAGGGTTTAGCCCCACGAAACTCATCAAGCTTTAACCCCACGAAGCTTCACAGGTTCAAACCGCATAAAAAGTGCTAAAGAGATTAACCCTACGAGCCCTTTTGGATCCAACCCCACAAGCCCAACAGGGCTATAACTCTACAACGCCCAGCAGGGTCTAACCCCAGAAAACCCCACATGGTCTAACCCCACGAAGCCCTTCAGGGTCTAATAACCCTTCACAGCCCCACAAGATTTAATAGCACAAAAACCATGTGCTTGAGCACAAAAGCTTAGCTCCGATGACAGAGTTTTTGTGCCGACGGAACTGAAGCTCCTGACACTGATGAGTGGCTTGAGCTGACACTCTCTGATGAGTGGCTTGTTGTTGCACGCGGTAATTAGTGGGTCAGCTGACACACTTTACTGAGTGGGCTTAGTGACACTCGCGCGCTATAATGCACCGCTAACGCGCGCTATAATGCGCCGCTAACGCGCGCTATAATGCTTGTATTGAAGCCACTTTATATACACATAAACATTGATGGGTCACATTGTCCGAATAGTAACGAACTGATTTTCCTTTTTGCTGCGTCAAACTGTTTCAGCATGACACACAATAACAAATGGTGCATCATTACTTTAATAAAGTAACTCTCATTGAGTGGTAATGAGTCATGTGAATATTAGCCATCTTTAATGTTTGCTTTAGTTAAGGTTATGACGAGGGTTATGGTATAGGTAATGTGTGTCATCCTGACACATGTTGGAAAAGAAGGCGTATCATGCATTGCTATATACGTACATACGCTCTCTGGTAAGCTGTGGGTAAGAATGTGTGTCATTAATGTGACAATAGAACGGGTTAATTTTCCCGGTGTATACAATGGCCATAAAACTGTCGTGACCTGAAGCTTTGCACTGCAATTAGAAGTGCTCTAACTGCTCTCTAACTGCTCTCTAACTGCTCTCTAACTGCTCTCTAACTGCTCTCTAACTGCTCTCTAACTGCTCTCTATAAAGACGTGGCACGTCTGTAGTCTTGTCGCAGTTGTCAACACATCGTCGTCCCGGAAGACAACCTCGACAAAGATTATAGTCGCGTGATGGTCGGCCAACCAAAACCCCGTCCTTATTTCCAAGAAGGATATTTTTTAAGTACGGGAAACTGATCATAAACAACCTACGAATGTTATACCCTACACTGGAATAGGTTAATTCAACCTACACATTATTGTTAAGTTGCCCATTTCAAAACATTTTATTGTTGTGAAAAGTTGAGCTTTTTATTAACATTATTATTATTTTATGGCAGACAGGAAGCAATCAATGCTCCTGTTTGTATAGGTGAAAAGTTCGTCGCCTGTTAACAGACTAACGGGCAGACATAAACTGTCTGGCAGACACATGGCTGTGGTGCAGACACATGGCTGTCGTGCAGACACATGGCTGTCGTGCAGACACATGGCTGTCGTGCAGACACATGGCTGTGGTGCAGACACATGGCTGTCGTGCAGACACATGGCTGTCGTGCAGACACATGGCTGTGGTGCAGACACATGGCTGTGGTGCAGACACATGTCTGTGGTGCAGACACATGGCTGTGGTGCAGACGCATGGCTGTCGTGCAGACACATGGCTGTCGTGCAGACACATGGCAGTCGTGGCTAACAAACGACATTCACTATTCATGCAATGAATATTTAGTTCACGAGTCCATTCATACATCAAAATTTCCATTGATTAAATGGGTGAAATTCAAGTAATTGGGAAGTTCAGCGGCCAAGCATCGCAATCATTTCCATTATATTTAATTTTAAGTGATTTGGTGTGGAATCTTGCAAATGCAACGCCAGTTCATCAAATGAAAAAAATGCTTCAACAGTAAACAGTTTAACAGTGGAAACAGCAAATTGACGGCTAGAGGAGAAGTAGACTATTAACAGCAACATTGCAACAGCAACAGTGCAACAGCAAGAGTGCAACAGCAACAGTGCAACAGCAAGAGTGCAACAGCAACAAAGCAACAGCAACAGTGCAACGGCAACAGTGCAACAGCAACAGTGCAACAACAACAGTGCAACAGCAACAGTACAACAGCAACAGTACAACAGCAACAGTGCAACAGCAACAGTACAACAGTAACAGTACAACAGCAACAGTGCAACAGCAACAGTACAACAGCAACAGTACAACAGCAACAGTGCAACAGCAACAGTGCAGCAACAACAGTACAACAGCAACAGTGCAACAGCAACAGTACAACAGCACTAGGCAACAGCAACAGTGCAACAACAACAACAGTACAACAACAGCAACAGTGCAACAACAACAACAGTACAACAACAACAGTACAACAGCACTAGGGCAACAGCAACAGTGCAACAACAACAACAGTACAACAACAGCAACAGTGCAACAACAACAACAGTACAACAACAGCAGTGCAACAGCACTAGGACAACAGCAACAGTGCAACAGCAACAGTACAACAGCACTAGGCAACAGCAACAGTACAACAACACTAGGGCAACAACAACAGTACAACAAGAGCGACATAGGATGAAACAAAAACAGCAACAGAGGAAGCAGGGACATGACAGCTACAAATGCTGCACATCCAGCCGCTGATAACTTACAATAAGAGCAGCAGAACTAGGTCCTGCAGCATTAGCAGCAGCAGCAGCACGCAGAACCAGCAACAGCAGCACCAGCACTTGCAGCAGCACCATCCACAGCAGCACCAGCCACAGCAGCAGCAGCAGCATCAGCAGCAGCAGCACCAGTCACAGCAGCAGCAGAACCAGCCACAGCAGCACCAGTAGCACCAGCAGCACCAGCCACAGCAGCTCCAGCCACAGCATCACCAGCCACAGCAGCTCCAGGAACAGCAGCACTAGCAACAGCAGCTCCATCAGTAGCACACAGCACCAGTCACAGCAGCAGCTGAACCAGCCACAGCAGCACCAGTACCACCAGCCACAGCAGCACCAGCCACAGCAGCAGCAGCACCAGTCACAGCAGCACCAGCCACAGCAGCTCCAGGAACAGCAGCACTAGCAACAGCAGCACCAGCAGTAGCAGCAGCACCATCCACAGCAGCACCAGCAGTAGCACGCAGCACCATCAGTAGCACACAGCACCAGCCACAGCAGCACCACCAGTAGCACGCAGCACCATCCACAGCAGTACCAGCAGTAGCACACAGCACCAGCCACAGCAATTACGCATCACCGCAATGGTGCGCCATAATGGTGCACAGGAAACTCATTGGCTTGTAATTGCGGGTCTTTATTGAACAATAGAAGCGCTTGCTGAGGGCTGGACACGCTTAACTGCTGCGTACCTCAGCAGCTCAGCGGACGGAGGGCTAACTCAACTATTGCGCGGGTCCAGACAATCGAAATTCGCGTGCAAATTTACGAGTTGTGGCGGCGATTGTGAATTAAAGAGAAACTATTGAATTACGTGCCGGAATTTACGGGTTGTGGTGGCAATTATTGATTAAAAATAGATACTCGAATTTCTCGTCCGAATTTATGGATATTGATGACAAAGAGGTATTAAAAAAATTAAATAAAATTTCTCATCTACATTTTCGATTGTGCTGGTAATGGAAATTAATCAGGAAAAAAAATTCTCTTTGAAGTATAGGGGTAGTGGGGAAATCGGAACAGAAAGAGAACAAAGAAATTTCAAGCGGAAATGAATGGCTTGAGCTCAAAAATATGTAATTATAGGACAGTGTGAAAGAAATTTACCTTTGACCACAGATCCAAAATGATCACATTTCCTGCAATATGTGAGGGATTACTGCACTAGTAACACAAGCGATATGTGAGGGATTACTGCACTAGTAACACCCGCGATATGTGAGGGATTACTGCACTAGTAACACCAGCAATATGTGAGGGATTACTGCACTAGTTACACCAGCGATATGTGAGGGATTACTGCACTAGTAACACCAGCGATTACTGTACTGTCTCCGCCATGAAGAGACCTCAATCGCGCGGTTCGAATTATCGTAGTAAGTGTCAACTAATTTGTCCACCGTGCGAGTAATTAAGCCTTTTACCTCAAGCTAATATATCTTCTGCACCATTGACCGCAATTGCAGCCATGACTGTCTCAATCTAGAATGCTAGAATGTCTAGGTCGTCTTAAGTTACAAAATTTTATTTAAATGCAATTTGTCTAGACCTCAAAATTTTCTATAAATGCAATTTATTTAGACCTCAAAATTTTCTACAAATGCAATTTGTTTAGACCTCAAAATTTTCTATAGATGCAATTTATTTAGACTTCAAAATTTTCTATAAATGCAATTTGTCTAGACCTCAAAATTGTCTATAAATGAAATTTGTCTACACTTCAAAATTTTCTATAATTGCAATTAGTCAGCACCTTGAAATTTTCTATGATTGCATTTTGTCTAAACTTCAAAATTTTCTTTAAATGCAATTTGTCTTGACCTCAAAATTTCCTATAAGTGCAATTCGTCAGGACCTTGAAATTTTCTATGAATGCAATTTGTCTAGACCTAAAAATTTTATTTAAATGTAATTTATCCAGACCGAAAAATTTTATATAAGCCACATAGAACGCAAAATTTTCTTTAAGTACAATTTGTTTTCTATCAATATATAATTTTGTAGCTTATATGATCAGTCAATCTTTGTCGGTTTGGTTAAAAATGTGCAAGTAAACCGTCTGAAATATAACCGATGTTCTTTTTTGAAACCAATTTATACGTGCCCGAGCAACAAACAGCTTGGAACAAAATCAGTAACTTGTATAAATCGAAGTACTTTATTATAAAAGTGATATGTTTGAAGAAAATCATTTAATTAACCAACATTCGCTGTTAACTATTCGCGGATAGATTGTGAGAGCAGGGGTTGAGTTGCATGGTATGTTATGATGATGTATAATTCATATTCATTCATTAATACATAATTCAAAAATAATATTGAATTTTTACTATTGTGTTGTAGCCACATGACAAGACTTTTTTAAAAAATGTTGTATGTATTGTTCATTATTTATGATGCGAGGCGAGAATGGCAAGATCGGTGTCGGGGGTGCATTGAAGTCTCCTTGTGTGGCACCAGAGCTTGGCTCGATATTATGAGGATTAGGTTAGGATTACAAGGATTCTCTTAGGATAAAAGCAGCTTTAATAGCTGGGACAGCCCAGCAAAAGACTTTGTCGCGATATGTGCGACACTAGGCCTGCTGCAGGCATAGCCGCAGGCACAGCAGCAGGCCCAGCAACAGGCCCAGCAGAAGGCCCAGCACCAGGCCCAGCAGCAGGCCTAGCAGCAGGCCCAGCAGCAGGCCCAGCAGCAGGCCCAGCAGCAGGCCCAGCAGCAGGCCCAGCAGCAGGCCCAGCAGCAGGCACAGCAGCAGGCCCAGCAGCAGACCCAGCAGAAGGCCCAGCAGCAGGCCCAGCAGCAGGCCCAATAGCAGACCCAGCAGAAGGCCCAGCAGCAGGCCCAGCAACAGGCCCAGCAGCAGGCCCAATAGCAGACCCAGCAGCAGGCCCAGCAACAGGCCCAGCAACAGGCCCAGCAGCAGGCCCAGCAGCAGGCACAGCAGCAGGCCCAGCAGCAGACCCAGCAGAAGGCCCAGCAGCAGGCCCAGCAGCAGGCCCAGCAGCAGACCCAGCAGCAGGCCCAGCAGCAGACCCAGCAGAAGGCCCAGCAGCAGGCCCAGCAGAAGGCCCAGCAGCAGGCCCAGCAGCAGGCCCAGCAGCAGCCCAGCACACGTCATTAGCTGGGCAGGTCATCAGCTCGTCGTCATCTGACGCGATTGTTTTGCGTGCGATCACAGCAAAAATGCAGCGCCTGTAATGACGCCCTGACGCAGCGCTTTGCGAGTGCCCCCCTGCCTCCCCTGTCTCTCCCCCCTCTCCCCTCTCTCTCTTTCCTCTGTGAAATTGGGTTCTTTCACGTGCCATTTATATATTTTGATAATTTCAGATCTCAGAGGAACGTTTTTACTTGGAAATTTCCTGATTTGAGTGAATTCACCTCAACTTTCAACGACTCTACCGTCCATTTTTCACACGGAAGTCAGAGGCTAAGGTGCCTTTTCCCAACAACCCTACTCACCCCTCCCTCCCCACCTTCCCTCCCCAATATATAGTGAGGGGAAGAGGGGGGCGTTGGAGGCCTGAGGCTTTGCGTTTTTCGCGCAGCGCAAATGAGCAATCAGAATAAATTAGGCTGGTAACGAGGCTGAGACGCGACCGTGATAGGGCGAGTCCAACCTACACTTTACTCAGCCGCGAGCTTCCTTCTTGTCAAGTAAGGGAAGTTCATCAACGGCCGACCGTGGGTGTAGGGCGGGGCTTTGCTTAATACTTGAAAAGAAATAATACTTTAATACTTGAAATGAAATAATACTTTACTCAGCCACGAGCTTCCTTCTTGTGGAGTAAGGGAAGTTCATCAGCGGCCGACTGTGGGTGTAGGGCGGGGGCATGCTTAATAAAAGAAAAAAATTACAAATAAATATTACTGAAGTTAATAAGGCGGATGGTCGTGCTTAATACAGAAAAAAGAGATCGCAATTGGATATTAAAGGAGAAGCGAAGCAACGGCTGACCGTGGCTTTAGGGGAGCCATGCTTAATACCTGAAAAGAAATCCCAAATAAATTTTAATTAAGTTAACAAGGCTAGTAATTCATGCATAATATAGGAAAAGAAGGAGATCACAATTGAATATTAAAGGAGAAACGAAGGCAGCCGGCATGTGTTCCTCTTAGGAGCAACATTAACCTCAACTGGGCTTATCCCTATTAAAAACCATGAGAGATGCTTGGGAGGCCGGCTGGAAAGCACGGCCAAAGCTCATTTGACGGTCAATATACACTATGTTGGATATTAATTATAGTTCGTCAGAAAACTGAAGCGGCGATGCTACTCATAACCAGCCAAAACTGTAAGCTTACAAAAGGAAACTTCCTTAGAGTCATAATCTGTGACTCCAATGACTCGAAACATGGCCCAACAGTGTCATTAAGTGTCTCTAGTCTCATTAAGTGTCTCTAGTCCCGTTAAGTGTCTCTAGTCTCATTAAGTGTCTCTAGTCTCATTAAGTTTCTCTAGTCTCATTAAGTGTCTCTAGTCTCATTAAGTGTCTCTGGTCTCATTAAGTTTCTCTAGTCTCATTGAGTGTCTCTACTCTCATTAAGTGTCTCTAGTCTCATTAAGTTTCTCTAGTCTCATTAAGTGTCTCAAGTCTCATTAAGTGTCTCTACTCTCATTAAGTGTCTCTAGTCTCATTAAGTGTCTCTAGTCTCATTAAGTGTCTCTAGTCTCATTAAGTTTCTCTAGTCTCATTAAGTTTCTCTAGTCTCATTAAGTGTCTCGAGGGCCTAATCACTCATTACTCACATCTCAAACCCTCCTCTAAAATGTCGTAACTACGAACAAAGGCTGTTTCCGGCGGCGTATATCAGAAATTCTAAATTAATTTTGCAGCCCTTTTTCAAAATAGAAATATTGGAAATTCCAATTAAATTTTCGTCTTTACTTAACGAATTAAAAAAAATCTTTCTTGAGCATCCTTGAAATTTTAGACAGAAGTTGACAGCCGAGGGTGTCAACCTTCATTTTTCTGCTGCTAAATTCCGCTATTAAATTCCATTTTTTATCCTCATTTGCATGCTTATTCCGTCCGTTAGGATTAGCCTGGTCAATTTAATTCCTTGATTATTATATTATTTATTGCATGGTTACGTTAATCCGGTAAATTAATCTCATGGACAGTAATTCTTGCTTAACTAACCACATTATTTATTTACTCTCTAAAAAAACGCTATTTGCCACTTAAATCACCTACGGTAATCTTTAGAATTCATCTGGGTCAATTAATACGTTAATATTATTCACCACGTAAACAAACAACACGTCAACAAACACCGCGTCAACAAACACCGCGTCAACAAACACCGCGTCAACAAACACCACGTCAACAAACACCACGTCAACAAACACCACGTCAACAAACACCACGTCAACAAACACCACGTCAACAAACACCGTGTCAACAAACACCACGTCAACAAACACCGCGTCAACAAACACCACGTCAACAAACACCACGTCAACAAACACCGCGTCAACAAACACCGGTCGCTCTACAGGGCAATAGGAAGAGGAAATTAGTCTGCTTGTGCAGCTGTTATTAGGCGCCAAACTCGGGGTAAAAAAACTCAATTCGGGGTAAAAAAACTCAATTTAGGGTAAACTCGGCCATCAACAGAGCGGATCTGCCGTATTACGTGATCACATTACGGCGTAATGTGATCTTATTGCGCCGTAATGTGATCGTGTTTACATGATCAAACATTAGAGGCGAATAATTGTGCCACTTATTTGTTATATGTAGTTCGTAATGTGATCGCATATTAATGGATGTGAACCTTAATATATACGTCCGTCATATGATTACATATTTGGGGCTGTGACATGATGGTGGTCGTAAAGCTACGTGGCAGCGCATGCTCGACATGATCGTGGTCGTAATGCTGCGTGGTCGCGCATGCTCGACATGATCGTGGTCGTAATGCTGCGTGGTCGCGAGGCGTGCGACCATCGCCGCGTTTAGCTTTAATTGCCGCCTCATAAATAAAGAAGAAATTGCGGTTCATTTCCGGTGTGTCGCCTCCTAAGCGCTCCAGCACTGCTGGCAGTGACGCTAAATGTTACCGCTCTGCTGGCAGTGACGCTAAATGTTACTGCTCTGATGGCAGTGACGCTAAATGTTACTGCACTGCTGGCAGTGACGCTAAATGTTACTGCACTGCTGGCAGTGACGCTAAATGTTACCGCTCTGCTGGCAGTGACGCTAAATGTTACCGCTCTGCTGGCAGTGACGCTAAATGTTACCGCTTGCAACTCTCTCTCTATAAATATATATAGAAGGAGCCCGAAGATAAAGTGATTCCAACGCTCGGGCAGCTCTGGGACCCAAAATATATAGTGATTCCAACGCTCGGGCAACTCTGTGAGCCGAAATATAAAGTGATTCCAACGCTCGGGCAGCTCTGGAAACACAAATACCGATTCATACTCCTGGCCGCTCTGTGGACCAAGAAATTTTAAATATGAATGACTCGTGTAGCGGCCATTGGATAGTTCGATTGTCACTGAGACCTTCGTAACTACAATTAACGCAGTCCATCAGAAAGGACTTGTACAGGGTGACACAAAAAAAACAGAGCTCATAAAAAGTTGAATAATTTCCACAATACTCAAGTAATCCTGTTATTTGTTTCAGATTCATTAAGAAGACGGATTGATCTAAGAGTCTACCACGTGTGAGCTTCGAGATGCCTTGGACTACAGAGCAAAAGACATTTGCAGTTGAGACATATTTTCGGCNATGGTGTCAGTTGTGTGATGAAACTATACCATTAGAATGGTGTCAGTTGTGTGATGAAACTATACCATTAGAATGGTGTCAGTTGTGTGATGAAACTATACCATTAGAATGGTGTCAGTTGTGTGATGAAACTATACCATTAGAATGGTGTCAGTTGTGTGATGAAACTATACCATTAGAATGGTGTCAGTTGTGTGATGAAACTATACCATTAGAATGGTGTCAGTTGTGTGATGAAACTATACCATTAGAATGGTGTCAGTTGTGTGATGAAACTATACCATTAGAATGGTGTCAGTTGTGTGATGAAACTATACCATTAGAATGGTGTCAGTTGTGTGATGAAACTATACCATTAGAATGGTGTCAGTTGTGTGATGAAACTATACCATTAGAATGGTGTCAGTTGTGTGATGAAACTATACCATTAGAATGGTGTCAGTTGTGTGATGAAACTATACCATTAGAATGGTGTCAGTTGTGTGATGAAACTATACCATTAGAATGGTGTCAGTTGTGTGATGAAACTATACCATTAGAATGGTGTCAGTTGTGTGATGAAACTATACCATTAGAATGGTGTCAGTTGTGTGATGAAACTATACCATTAGAATGGTGTCAGTTGTGTGATGAAACTATACCATTAGAATGGTGTCAGTTGTGTGATGAAACTATACCATTAGAATGGTGTCAGTTGTGTGATGAAACTATACCATTAGAATGGTGTCAGTTGTGTGATGAAACTATACCATTAGAATGGTGTCAGTTGTGTGATGAAACTATACCATTAGAATGGTGTCAGTTGTGTGATGAAACTATACCATTAGAATGGTGTCAGTTGTGTGATGAAACTATACCATTAGAATGGTGTCAGTTGTGTGATGAAACTATTCCATTAGAATGGTGTCAGTTGTGTGATGAAACTATACCATTAGAATGGTGTCAGTTGTGTGATGAAACTATATCATTAGAATGATGTCAGCGGTGGTACTTCTAATATAGAAGTCCCTCTACAGTGAGCTATATAATCTATAACATAGAGCTGACTATAGAGAGACTATATACCTCTAGAGAGCTGCCAAATAGAGGAATAAAACTCCATCTAAGGCTGTCAGAAGGAGGAATTAATAACAATATACTTAACCTAACTAAACGCTGCAGGTTAACGGAGAATGGTCAGGGTTATATACCAGGCAATCCACATGTATGCACGTTGGTTCATTAATAGATTATATTCTTAAGTGATTGGGTAAGTATATTGTTTGTGATGATTGGCTGCGCATATATTCGGCAGTGGTTGGTTTCGTATCACTGCAGTATTATCTAACCGTTTCGTATTATCTAACCGTTCCTAATAATTACGGTCTATTGTAAAAATTCGTTGTTCTTCAGATCATTCTTTTTATAATTCATTCCTCCATGCGTGCACGACTGCCGAGTTTTTCCGAGTCATTGTGGTTCTTCAATCAATCTTGTTATCACTTTTTGTAACATCGTCCTTTTAGCTATTTCAGAATTGCAGTGCCCTGTTACATTAAGAGTTATTAAAGTAAATTCAGCTGGAATAAACTCTCAGTCAGCTTTCCAGCTATTAATTTAACATATGCATTTGCAAAAAAATTATAGTCATTACTCCTAAATTACAGAAACTCAGTGACGATTTCATATCGCAAGCGGAATAATTAAGATACAAAAAGATATCGCTGAGAATCTGGAATTATATTCTCGTTCTAAGTAGTTTATCCGTATTTCAACGTTGGAGACGGCCAGGTGTCTCAAAATTAAAAATTTTGAGACACTTGGACGTCTTTGAGACACCTGGGCTGCCGTACTGCCGTAGGTGTCTCGGTTTCGGCACGATCGCTCGGAGAGGCCTTTGAACTCCCGAGTGTCTCAAAAATAGCGGTCAATTTTCCGTCAGTGGGTGATAATTGGCAGCATCCATATTCGATAGCGATTATCTTCTTACATTATCTATGATAATTAACTGCATAGAGATTCCATAGTGATTGGCTTCGTAAATTTTCCTGAGTGCTTGGCTGCAAATATATCGGCAGTGATTGGGTTCATATGTTATCCGTAGTGGTTGGCTGCATATATCATGATGGTGATTACTCTCATATATTCGCTAGTGATAAATGGTGACTGGTCATTGTGGAGACCGTGGGCTGGTCCCGTGCGGGAGGGAGGCCAGAGATTAGCTCCGTAAATGCGGTGACCAGAGACGGGCCCCTTTTGAGGGGAGCCCAGAGATCGACTAGCAGCGTTGGTGTGGAGGCCAGAGATTGGCTCTGTGAGTGTGACGGCCAGAGAGGGGCCTTGTGAGTGTAGGGGCCTGAGACTGGCCCATGGAGGCCAGAGACGGACGACGAGCGATATGGAGGCCAGAGACGGGCCCCGTGCGTGTGGGGGTCAGAGACTGACCTCGTGGGTGTGACGGTCAGAGATGGGCCCCGTGGGTGTGTAGGCCAGACACGGGCGACGCGTGTGGGGGCCAGAGACTGGCCTCGTGGTTATGGAGATCAGAGATGGGCCCCGTGGGTGTAGAGGCCCAAGACGGGTGAGGACAATGAAACATGGCTGCCGACGTCCGTAGATTTTATTACATTTTACTCGCCACGCCCATCATAACAAAACTCACGGAAGTACAGTATAGTCTCAGTCCCATATTGCTGAAACGCGATGCTGCTGTTCGGTTTCGAATTACTATACATAGCAACTATAAACACATGTATATTATTGCAGGAACCCATAACGTCACTTATTAATAAAAGGTGGACGTTTGAAGGCAAAGAAAGTAGTCTCATACAGCGCACTCCTGGGACCTATAAGCACCAGTTTCGTGTTTACTCGTATTTATACACAAGAAAAGCAAGCCATTCTCGAGCTTATTATTTAAACCTGATGACCTCTTGACGATATTTACGGACAATAAAGTTGCGTACACAAAATATCTATTGAGTTAATTTGTACAATATCTACGCGTAATATTGCAGTTAATATTAGAATATTTACAGTGTGTATTGCAGATATTATTAGGGTATTTACATTGCCTAATGGAGTATTTACAGTATAGTATTGCACTTCACTCAGTATTGCGGCAATACCGAAGAGTACTTGCCGTAATATTGCACTGCACTGGAACACTGCACTGCATCACTGCGCTACCAGACTGCACTGCTACACAGCATCCTACGTATCCTTTGTATGCGTTTAAGTCGTAGCAGCCCCAGGCCACGCTGGACGTAGCAGCCCCAGGCCACGCTGGACGTAGCAGCCCCAGGCCACGCTGTCAGTATTCCGCCACCTGCAGACCCAGCAGGCAAGGGCTGATGACCTCAGTTGGGTCAACTGGTGCTCTCAGTTGGGACAGCTGATGCTCTCAGTTGAGGCCAACTGGTGCCTTAACTTGTGCCAACCGATGCTTTCAGTTGGACCAGCTGATGCCTTCAGATGGGACGGCCGATGCACTATACCTGCTTATTTACCTCTGGCAGTACCGCAAAGTAGTGCAAAGGCAGATGATCAGGAATTTCGCTCAAGAAAACTTTCCAGCCTCTCTTACAGGTCTCAAGGAAGAATTTCACTCCTCTCAGCTTCTTTGTCAAGACACTTGAACAGCCTCGGTCCGGCCACGGAAAAGGTTCCTTCCCGTATAGAGGTTGAACCCTGACCGTTGCCATTTCGCATAATGACTAATGAGTGTATCCCGCAGTGTCTCTTCCTTCTCAAATTTTGGTATGTCACAATCTTGAGGGACTCACTTTCGAAGCTAGGTGCCAGCCCAGTTGTTATTTTCCCTTTGCACATAATAACATTCCCCTCCCGTCACCTGGGTAACGGCCCAGGTGCTTCATCCTCCCCCAATATTTTAGTTCCTCCATTCCACTAATCCTGGAAATGAAGGTTCGCTAGACCGCTTCCAATTGCAACACTGCGCCGAGCATGAGTAGGGTCCAAAGCTGGCAGCAGTACTCAAGGAGTTGTTCTGAACTCCTGACGACGTCCATTCTGAACTACTGCCGACATTTTTATCTGGTTCTGATAACCCTCGAGATCCACCCCATCTGTCGCCTGCCTCTTGCGGTTATTGCCGCTATGTATTTACCAAACTTGACCTATGTTTCCATCAACACTCCGAAATTGTGAAAGAGTTGCATCTCTTCAACTTACATGCCGTCACGGGTGCCAGGTAGCAGTGTTCCACACCAGCACTTCAGCTATACCTCTGTCACTAAGAACCTAAAACTTGGTTCCGTTAATTGAATGTTGTTCACTTGGGCCCAGTCGTATATTGCAGACAGGCCTTGCGGTGAATTGGCTAATTGGAGTGAATGGGCCCCTATATTGAAAACTGGAGGGGAAACTAATTCAGTTAAAATCAACTGGGCTGAAGAGACTAATCTTGCTTAAATTGCTTGGTAGTCCATTGTACCATTTAATGGTTAGCTCCATACAATGTAGATAACGGTATTTTACTTTAGCTCTATACAATGCTTGTAATGGTAGTTTACTGTAGTTACATATAACTAAGTTAATTGTATTTCATAGTAGCTATGTACAATGCAGATTATGGTAGATAAAAGTAGCTCTACACAATGCTGGTAATGGTATTTTACAGTAGCTCTGTACAATGAATTTTAGTTCACGGTAGCTCTGTACGATGCAGTGAGAAGATAGTGACAATTACCCGAAAAAAATATAATATCAATTTTATCAACAAGCTAACGGATTGTACAAGGAAAAGATAATAGATGGCTAGTGCTTGAAAAAATGAAAAAAATATTTACTGTACTGATAAATTGAAGGCTTTTACAAAGATAAGACAATGTCTCTTATTTAAACAAGATGAATCGAATTATATTCATATGAATTTAAATTTGTTCAAGCGTTCAAAATTGCGGTGAAGAGCAGCTCGAAAATTTGAAGGGAATATAAAATTAGTGAATGACGAATATCAAATTAATGAGAAAAATGGAGGAAAATATTTCATGTAATCATATTACATGTATTATTTCATATTATCGAATTTTAGAACTAACAAGAAAAGGAAATAATTGGGACAATATATTGCCCGGGAAGAAAACTAAATGTGATTAGCTTATCTGAAATGAGATATAAATAAGAAAGATAGAATAAGTGAAAACAAAAGTGAAAAAATTAGAAAAAGAAATAATGGTATATGATATAAGTAAACAAATAAATTGGTAGTTAAAAGAAATGGGAAAGAGTGTGAATACAAATAGGAATTGAATGAAAATTAATACATTTGATGCTACCGGACAAATTTTAAATTTCAAATAAAAATGAGATTGTGAAGCATACATAAAACCTGAGGCAGACCAAGCCTCAGTGAGGGGAATGGTCTGGTCTGTAAGCCCCATGCGATGGGGAAGAACAAGGCGGGGTAGACCGGGTAGAAGATAATGGGGAGGCAGGTAGAGAGGCCCCCGAGGGGAGGCCTGCTGAGGCCGTGTGAGGCTCAGATGAGGGGAACGTGAGGCCACAGGACACGACAGCTCTGAGTGCCTCAGGTCTGAGTATGAGATCAGAGCGAGGGTATGTCTCTGACGAGGGCTGTTGCTGCTGCGTGCGCAGAGACTCTGCGCTCCGGCTCAGAGTCTCTGACACGTCTGGCCTCAGAGCGTCTCTGGAATACAAGAAATTTCCGAGTTAGAGAAATTTATTGAATGTTACTCGATTATTAATTATTGATTTTTATTATGGCTTTTATTAATAATATAATTATTTTAACTTATTATTTATTATTACTCGATTATCAACAAATTAGAGAGATTTCAGCCATTATTTATTATTACTCGATTATTAACAAATTAGAGAGATTTCAGCCATTAATCAGAGAAGCCATTGAGATTTAAGATCGTAACGCCATTTGTAGGGTTCAATTAATCGTGAATAATCCGGATTACCGACACAGATTTAAGGATTATCAATACATGTAGAGGTTAAACATTTATATGATTTTGATGGCGACAGATAATGAAAATATTAGAAAAGATATTGCTTATTGAAAAAAGTTTCCTCAGTGGGTAGGCGAAGGAAACTACTCTGAATAAAACATTAATGATTTACCCATTCAATGATGAGTTAAGTAACTGACTCGAATAAAACATTAATGATTTATCCATTCAATGATGAGTTAAGTAACTGACTCGAATAAAAAATTAATGATTTACCCATTCAATGATGAGTTAAGTAACTCACTCGACTTTATCACCGAATAATTCAGTTCACTTAATTTGCCTTCATGGCAATCTAAACGAACCGAACTTGCACCGCACGCACAATATTGTTCACGGCTAATTAAATGAAGTACAATTTGCACGCGTACAATAGAGGGGCGAGTCCGGCGTCTGCCAACAGCCGGCACTTGAGGGGTCAGCTGCAGCTGATCAGGCTAGCAGCTGCAGCTGCAGGCGAGGCCAGCAGCTGCAGCTGCAGACGAGGCAAGCAGCTGGTGCTGCTGCTGCTGCAGACGAGGCTAGCAGCTGCAGCTGATCAGGCTAGCAGCTGCAGCTGCGGACAAGACGGCTCACCTGAGGGGATCAGCTGCAGCAGACGCAGCTGCAGCTGCAGCAGCTGCAGACGGGGCTAGCAGCTGCAGGCCAGGCGGCGGGTAGAGCCTGAAGGCGAGCGGCTTCTGCAGGGCGGCGGCCGCCTGCCGGTAGTAGAGGTCCACAGGCGACATGCCCAGGGCTGCAGCTGCAGCTGACGCGGCTATACCCGCCGGTACGGCCGTCTGTGGTGGCGGGTACGACCACGGATGGCAGTAGCCGGCGGCTGTGCCGTACAACCGTTGCACGGCTGCAAAGTTACCCGCCTCAGCCAGCAGCTCCAGACCCACAGCCGTCTGCCGCTTCCACTTGGTCCTGATGGCCGTTAATATAACGGTTAGTGGCCGTTAATATAACGGTTAGTGGCCGTTAATATAACGGTTAGTGAACGTTAATGAAAAAGTTAGTGACCGTTAATGTAACGACTAGTGGCCGTTAATATAACGGTTAGTGGCCGTTAATATAACGGTTAGTGCCGTTAATATAACAGTTAGTGAAAGTTAATGAAAAAGTTAGTGACCGTTAATGTAACGACTAATGGCCGTTAATATAACGGTTAGTGACCGTTAATGTAACGGTTAGTGGCCGTTGTCATAACGGTTCGTGGCCGGTAATATAACTGTTAGAACCGTTGTTATAACGTTTAGTGGCCATTAATATAACAATTGGTAACCGTCAATATAACGGTAAGTGACCATTAATATAACGGTTAGAAATCGTTAATATAACGGTTAGCAACCGTTAATATAGCGTGTTATATCCATTAAATATCAGTTATTGTCCGTACTTTTGATGGCACGGTTATAATGACCACCACACCTAGTACGGCTATAGGTTTTGTGAGTTAAATACAATGAGTCATCGCCCTCTCACCACTGCCCTCACACCACTGCCCTCACACCACTGCCCTCACACCACTGCCCTCACACCACTGCCCTCACACCACTGCCCTCACACCACTGCCCTCACACCAAATGCCCTCACAAAAAAAACATTAATCTATATACCAACTTTGATTATTCAACATTCACTGCAAATGTAACCACAATCAAAATATTTCGAAAAAATACTCTATTAATACTGCTTCATTAAAAAACTATATGCGTGTTCATGATTAAAAAAGACGCTGCGGACGTTGTTAACGCACTAGCGTTATTGCTTCGCTAATTGCGTTATTGCGTCGCTAATTGCGTAAGTGCGTTATTACGACATCGCCTGCATGAAGAAGAGCGGATGTCTACAAATTAATGCGCTGGGCGTAACTTATACGACAGTCGTGAGTCCTATGGTGATTAGGGATAAGATGGTGCAGGATAAGGTGGTGCAGGATAAGGTGGTGCAGGATAAGGTGGTGCAGGATAAGGTGGTGCAGGATAAGGTCGTGCAGGATAAGGTGGTGCAGGATAAGGTGGTGCAGGATAGGTGGTGCAGGATAAGGTGGGTACAGGATAAGGTGGTGCAGGATAAGGTGGTGCAGGATAAGGTGGTGCAGGATAAGGTGGTGCAGGATAAGGTACCTCACAACACACCCACCTTCTGTTCTGGTACCACACAACACACCCACCTTCTCTTCTGGTACCACACAACGCACTCACCTTCTGTTCTGGTACCAGGTCTTGACTTGGGTATCAGTTAGTCCCAGTTTAGCCGCTAGTTCCATACGGTCCTGTACACTCAGGTACTTCTGACGCTCGAAGTTCTTCTCGAGCGTCTGCAGTTGACTGTCGCTGAAGGCTGTCCGGGCCTTGCGCTGCTTCTTGCAGGGGGGCTGCCCGCCCGACGCGTCACCCAAGCCCCCTAGGTCAAGGGAGAAACACATATTTATTTCTAAATATATGTATTTTTTGTGCGTTATGTATGTTACACACATATTTAATTATTAAATATGTGTGTTTAATATTAAATTTTATCCCTAACAAAATTTAGAGTCACCATAGCTTCTGGTAATCCAAATCAGAAGCTGACGCGTCTGTAAATTTTCACTGGGTAACATAATTTAGAGTCGTCCCAGCTTCTGGTAATCCAAATCAGAAGCTGACGCGTCTGTAAATTTTCACTGGGATAAAAGAGACGAAGGATGTTATACTATTATGGAGTATTCAATATTAAAAGAGATGAAGGATGTTTTAATATTATGGAATATTCAATATTAATCCAAGCCCCCTGGGTCAACGGAGACATACATATTTAATTATTAAATATGTGTGGTCAATATTAAATATTAAAGGAGGTGAAGGATGTTTTAATATTATGGAATATCCAATATTAGCCCAAGCCCCCTGGGTGAACGGACACGCATATTTATTTATTTTATTAAATATGTGGGTATCAGTCTTGACTTGGGATAAGGTTTTTACACACATATTTATTTATTAAATATGTGTGAAGGTTTAAATATGTGTGTTAAATAATTAATATTAAAATAACATGGAATTAATATATTATTTAATATTCATTATTAAATATTGTATATATACAGTAATACATTAATAATATTAGTGAATATACAGTATTTTTTATTTTAATATTATGGAATATTTAATATTAAACGAGATGAAGGATGTTTCGATATTATGGAATAGTTAATATTAAAATAATTAAAAAATATTTTGAAATTATACAATATTTAGTATTAAAATAGATGAATGAAGTTTTAATATTATGGAATATTTCTCCTCTTTTCACCCGTTACGCAATTATCTATTTAATTATTAATATAAGATCACAGGCGGCAGATAACTTCTGAAAGATCTTAAGCGCGCTCAACCGCGTTAAAAAGCCTCGTTTGCAGTTCATTGCTTCAGTTATACTTTTCAAATGTACCGCATCGAGAGATAACTATTATATTAAATAAATATTTCATACTGGTATATAGATTTTAATAAAAATATTATAAATTTGTTGCGTCAACTGCCATGGACATATGTAAGAACATGTTGCGTAAAGGGCTACTGTAACATGTCCTTTACTGTAACATGTTCTTTATTGTAACATGTTCTTTACTGTAACAGGTTCTTTACTGTAACATGTTCTTTACTGTAACATGTTCTTTATTGTAACATGTTCTTTACTGTAACATGTTCCTTAATGTAACATGTCCTTTACTGTAACATGTTCTTTACTGTAACATGTTCGTTACTTATTAGGTAGGTAGCTCGCAACTTGTACTCAGGACACGCAACTTGTACGCAACATGTAAAGTTTAATCAAGTACATTGCGATGTAAATATCATATTTTGGTAGGTAGCATGTTGAACATGTTACAGTAACGACATGAGGACCTCCTGCTTATTCAATAGATATTAGGTAGGAATAGCATTACTGTTGAGTCAATAGATATTAGGGAACACTCTATATATTTAATGCAGTATATGTCATGAATTAAAATTATTTATGTTATTATATGGTTAACAATATTTTTGTGTAAAATTGGTCATGGTTGACTGCAGTTATACAAATTTTTAATATAATTTAGAAGTAATAATAAAAGTTCTATGAGGTTAAACGTATTAGGTACATAATAGAATATTTAAATTTTAATAAGTTTAGAGGAGGAAAGACTTCATTAATTTCAATGAAATTTTAATTGCTACAGATATTTTATCGTTATAAAAATATGAAAATTATTGGGCGCAGGTAATTGATAAATATGAACAAATGAGCTTAGCCCTTATATAAGGTTACAGCTTTTAAGTAAGGGTTCAGCTTTTATATAAGGGTTTAGCCCATAAAAAAGGTTTTCAAGGGTTTAAGTTTTCAATAAGAGTTTAGCCCTTGAATAAGGGTCCAGCTTTAATTAAGGGTCTAACCCTTCAATACCAAACGTTTCTGGGTCTGAATTGACCGTGAAAATAATTACTGTTAATGGTCAATGTTAGGGCGAGAAAGATAATGGGCGTTACTTATCACTTCCCATTTGTATTCCCCGCAGATGAGTAATTTATTAATGTTATTCTAGGACGATTACAGTTGGATTGAAGGCAGGTAGCAGGTAACCATGTAGGGTGCGACCGCGGCCATCATCACCCGACAAAACAAAGCGTCGACACCCCCTCCTGCATCACAATGAGAGGCCGTGTCGGCCTGCCGTCGCTTTATATAGGCGCAGTGTCAACCGCGACTACGCGATGCCAACGACTCATTAAATCAGAGTTTTCTTAGACATGATATTTATTTTCATCCTTCTGGTAAAATAATTTAATTAACTAAAAACTTACCTTTAATAACTTTTTTAACTTTAAAAACTTTCAAGTTAGAAGTATACCACTTTTCCTTCATAAATAACATTTTTTCTTTTATTTTTTCATTCTAAAATTCTATAACTGTTTTTTCCTTCCCGACTCCCCCCCCCCCAACGAAAAAACAACAACCAAACTTTAATTTTTCCCACGGACTATCAAATCAACGAAAACTTCCCTCAAACCTCCCCTCGCTTCCATCAAAATTTCCTTCCCTCTACACTTACACTCGACTTATAATGTGACGCATCACTTCCCTCACCATCCAGATCGCTGAGGGACATTACGAGAAAATATATTAACTAGCAGTGACATTAAAATAACGTCGCTTTACTGGCCTGCAGCGATGTTAATTAAAATAACGTCTTTTCAGCGTCATTTAACTAGCAGTGACGTTAAAATAACGTCGCTATACTGGCCTGCAGCGATGTTAATTAAAATAACGTCTTTTCAACGTCATTTAACTTGCAGTGACGTTAAAATAACGTCNAGGTTGTAAGTGTTATGTTGCAGGTTGTAAGTGTTATGTTGCAGGTTGTAAGTGTTATGTTGCAGGTTGTAAGTGTTATGTTGCAGGGTGCAAATTTAATGCTTCAGGTCGCAATGAATAATAGGGCACAACGATATTAAAGAGACTAAGCAGTTTTCATTCAAAACGGAACTCGCATTTGGAATTTTGTCAATTATTTTAAAACATTTTGTCAATTTTTACAATTCATGCTTCATTTTACTATGTAAAATGATATCGATATTTCTGAATTTTCAAATCAAATGAAAAGTAGAGAGAAATGGAAAATTCTCCCACATGCCATTTGTGGCGGCCACTAAACTGACTAGTACTGACCGCCACTAGTAGATGGCCTACTGGCCTCGTGTGGAGAGAAGACGGCACGGCTACTTAGCCAGCAGCAAGTAGCCACCACTAGAATCAAAAATTTTTCATTCATGTGGCCGGTGAGCGAACAGTTGCAGCGGTAATATCGCTAACTAATGGCCACCTAATAACATCCAATTACACCCGTTAATTGTAATTTTCAGTTACATCTGCCAATTACACATGTTTGTTAACTTGCCTGTTATACCTATCAGTTACACCTGTCAGTTACACCTGTCAGTTACACCTGTCAGTTACACCTGTCAGTTACACCTGTCAGTTACACCTGTCAGTTACACCTGTCAGTTACACCAGTCATTTAAACCTGTGAGTTACACAAGACAACCAGCGTGGCCGTGGGCTGTTACAAATCATAAGGAATACTCACTGTTGTATTCCATGTCGTCCTCCTCGTCGTGGCTGGTCTCATCAAAATCAACTTCGTCAGCTGGTCGACTGTCCAGCTGGTCCAGCCCAGCTGGATGCTGGGCCCCACTGGGGCTTGACAAGCGGGGCTTTTCGGTGTCTCGGGGCCCGCGTTCTGGACCCCTGGGCCCTCGGTCCGGGACTCGGAGTCCGCTGGACCGAAGTATGTCGGTTATCATGAACTTTGGGCGGGCCGTTGCCGCTGACATTTCGGTCTCGTGCGTGGATATTGTTGGGGACCGACGGTGTCGGTGGTGGGGATTTGGTGGGGAATTGGTTTGCCGGCATATGGGGAAATTTTCGGACCTTGGGGAGCTATCCTCAGGACTTGGGGAACACGGGCTGTGTCGTGGGGGAGAGGAAGTCCCGTGGTACATATCATGGGATCCCTTGTTGGGGAAACGTGGGGAGTTCTCCTCCTCATTGTGAGGGGGAAGAACACCGAGCATGTGCAGAGGGGGAGGTGGTGAGGGGTTGTCAGCATGGGGATGATGAGTTGAAGACATTCTTGATAACCCGCGTCTGTAGCTGCAGACTTCTACCGTCATCTTAGTCTGCCCTCTTCCAGGTTATAGGTGATTTATAGGCCGGTTATAGGCGGGCGGCCACCTGCTGGTCAACGCTCGGCCAGCTCTGTTACGGCTCTGATTTTCAATAGGAAACACACCAGCTTCTTCGGATAACACTTTAGTTATTCCGATACAAGCCGCGCTTACTTTGTCCTGAACTACCACAACACTTCTTCGGTTGACAGTACCTTGAAATACAAAGCTTATATTGTAGCAGAATATCCTGTGTATATTCTGTATGATGAGCTCACTATCCTGAATACTGTGTTTGTGTTCCTCCCTATATTCAAGATGTTTCGTTTCTGAATAATTTAATTGTGGCATACAAAAGATACTTCAGTTTTAGGGTACCAAAGATATCTAAGGAGTGCACAGCATCACGCAGATTTAAAACATTGTAACACTTATTGTTCTCCCTATACTCTGCGCAAGAAGAACAAAGGTTCTTAATAGATTAGTTACAAGACTAACTCGATGGTGGTTTCCCAGCAGGCATCCGACGTTGAAACAACGTTGATTATTGGTTGATTTCAGGTTGAAATGTTGAACAACCAAAATTAAACGTCATATCAACGTTGAAATCTGACCAACACTAGAAGGGGCGTAAAACAACCTTATTTCAACGTTGAAATAACGTCGATATTGGTACGTTGAATTTTTACTAATTTTTAAACGTTGAATCAATGTTGATTTCAGGTTGAAATGCTGAACAACCCAAATTATACGTCCATTCAACGTCGAAATCTGACCAAAACTAGAAGGGACGTAAAACAGCCTTATTTCAACGTGGGAATAACGTCGATATTGGTACGTTGAATGTTTACTAATTTTTAAACGTTGAATCAATGTTGATTTCAGGTTGAAGTGCTGAACAACCAAAGTTAAACGTCATATCAACGTCGAAATCTGACCAACACTAGAAGGGACGTAAAACAACCTTATTTCAACGTTGAAATAACGTCGATATTGGTACGTTGAATTTTTACTAATTTTTAAACGTTGAATCAATGTTGATTTCAGGTTGAAATGCTGAACAACCAAAATTAAACGTCCGATCAACGTCGAAATCTGACCAAAACTAGAACAGACGTAAAACAACCTTATTTCAACGTTGAAACAACGTCGATATTGGTACGTTGAATGTTTATTTATTTTTAAACGTTGAATCAATGTTGATATCAGGTTGAAGTGCTGAACAACCAAAATTAAACGTCCGATCAATGTCGAAATCTGACCAAAACTAGAACAGACGTAAAACAACCTTATTTCAACGTTGAAACAATGTCGATATTGGTACGTTGAATGTTTATTTATTTTTAAACGTTCAATCAATGTTGATTTTAGGTTGAAATGCTGAACAACCAAAATTAAACGTCCGATCAACGTTGAAATCTGACTAAAAGTAGAAAGGACGGAAAACAACCTTATTTCAACGTTGAAAAATGGTCGATATCGGTACGTTGAATGTTTAGCTATTTACCAGCATGGAACTAATGTTATCACACCAACATTGAATGAAATACATATATATAACTGTACGATTAATGACCAGAGAATGCAGTTCAATTTTCAAGGAGTCAAACAATTCTTTAGCTTATTTCTATTGCTCATGCACGCGAGCTGCCGTGGTCAAGGTTGCTAAGGCGTCGCGCGGTCTCCAGCGATCCCGGGTTCGAATCCTGCCACGGACGAAAAACAGGTTGGTTCTTCAACGTTGATTCAATCAGAGAATTTGACGTTGCAGCAATGTCGTAGTAGTAACATTGATTCAACGTTGCATTGTAACGTCAGTACGACGTTTCATGAGAGACGTTGCTTCAATTTTCATTCTAAACCTATTTTCACCCCGATCTCAATGTCGTAATGCGTAGTTGTTTCAACGTCGATTCAACCATAGAATTCAACGTTGCAGCAACGTCGTAGTAGCAACATCGATTCAACGTTGCATTGTAACGTCAGTACGACGTTGCATGAAAGATGTTGCTTCAATTTTCATTCTAAACCTCCTTTCACCCCGATCTCAATGTCGTAATGCGTAATTGATTCAACGTTGATTCAACCACCG
Organism: Hyalella azteca; assembly: GCF_000764305.2. Taxonomy (NCBI): domain Eukaryota; kingdom Metazoa; phylum Arthropoda; class Malacostraca; order Amphipoda; family Hyalellidae; genus Hyalella; species Hyalella azteca. Next base: position 231,278 of record NW_025935708.1, on the reverse strand, counting down.
AATGCCTGCTGGGTTCAGTCCAGAAGGAAAATTAATATATTGTTGATATTCAGGAGCAAAAATACAAGTTTTACTAATCGTTGTAAATATTATAGAAAAAATGGTCTACATTTTTTCAATTGAATAAAAAAATTGGTGGGAATGGTTGGCTAGTAGCGGGGTTTGGAAAATTGAGGGGAGGAATTGTAGTTTGAAGGGTGTAAATATGGCTGGGTGGGGAGGCGAATTGCAAGATTGTACGTGGATATGTAGTTTCGAGGGTAGAATTCCAAGTTGGAGGATAGAAATAACCGACTGGAAATTGGAAATGGGAGTATTATTGAAGGGTAGAAATATCAGTTTGAAAATTGAAAACGGTAAGCTGAAAATGGCAGTTTGAGGGGTGAAATAGGCCAGATGGAGGGTAGGAATGGCAGACTCGCGGCTGAAAATCGCAGACCGAAAATTATAAATGGCACCCTCGAGGATGAAATGTAGGTTTTAAATAAAAATATATGATAAGAGGGTAGAAAGGGCATATACGAGGGTGAAAATTTGCAAACTCGTGGGAAGAAATGGACAAACAGAAGGTTAGGAACCGCAGGATAGAAAAGGTTGGATGTCAAGTTAAAAAGTAGAAAAATTGGATGGTAAAATTGACGGGTTAAGATTGTATAAATGTGCATGCTATATAGGGACAAGAGAAAAAGGGTTGTTATTTGTTCTCATGCATGTTTAACCCTTAAGCTACCAATTTATTGCGATTTCAAAACACCACATTCCAGAAATTTATTCAATGAAAAAAATTTGAAAGTCTATGTATATGTCCACTGGGTCATATAGCGTCAGAGCGCAGCCTGAAATTAAAGGCGATTCATTTGTCCATGAATGAGCTTCATATACATGAACTAAAAATATTATATTGAAAGGCGACATGTATATATATATATATATATATATACATTCATGTGTAGCTGGACACTGAAGTGTTAAAAATATTTATGTATGTCTGTGAATATGCGTGTTGTGAAGACATAACCGGGACATGATATTTTTTTTAATTGGGATATTCTTAAGGTGATTTTCAACTGTGGAGTGGGGGTGTGAATGAACAAAATCAAATTTTTATTTTAGCTGTTCACTATCACTTCAAAATTTGGTAAAATTGAAGAACGTAAATTAAATGTTCGATGAAATGATTTTTGATGATTAGAAAAATATACCAATGCTCACGTCTCATGATAATAATTATATTAGAGAAAAGTTATAGGACTTAAGAAATAGAGCATTTTCAAATCTCTTAAGGATTATATTCTTTAATCCTGCGGATAATTTATAGGGTAATTAATCAATATATTGGAAAATACCCGATGTTACTCTCGCTCAACTTAGGTAATTACCCTCGCTTGATGTCGGTAACAAAATTTTAAAGGAATTTTATTGTTTTATTTATTTTATGTTAATTGAACTTTTATTCTATAAGATTTGAGAACCTTTTAGGGATCTGGTCTCCGGATCATTATTATAATAATGTTATTATAATAAAGTAGGCAATAAGTGTATCCATTTTATATTATATTATTATATTGTGGATATATATGATGTATACGTACGATACGCAACATAATTTTTATTATATTGTGGATGCGTAATACCTTACGAATCCGCGATGCTTATACCGTGTTGGAGTATATTTTATATATGATATAATGTGGTATAAAAATATGCTACATTATACCATACATAAAATATATATGAGATGTTTGACATATTAATAATATACCACATTATATTAAAGCAACCATACCAGATGGCCGTGCCTCTCGATTCCATCAATAAAAATATAATGTGGTATAGTATTATGGCAAACATCTCATATATATTTTATGTATAGTATAATGTAGCATATTTTTATACCACATTATATTATATACATAATATACTCCAACACGGTATAAGCATTGCGGATTCGTAAGGTATTACGCATGCACAATATTATAATATATTATGTTGCGTATCGCACGTACGTATATATGATGCATGTATACGTACGTGCGTATCGAACGTACGTATACATCATATATATCCACAATATAATATTATAATATATTACGTTCCGTATACATCATATCTTAGATATCCATAATATAACAATAACGGAATATATTACTTATTTTCCCAATATACAAATTACACAAAAACTCAATCAGACACACATTAATAAATTATTGAAAAGCCTTCATTTTTTTTATATGCCTATAACGTCAAAGAAATGGTTACTCATAACTATATACCATTATAGTGAAATATTCTACCATTATTATAGATGGTCTCCATTAAATAATGATCCGTCTGTCCAATGAAGTTATTATTAAGATATAGTGACACACTAACTATTATAGTTATATAGATAGCATGCATATATATATAGTTAGTCTCACAACCCAAACACTCCGACAATACATGGATGTGTTATACAATTGTATGTGTTTCATTTGTGTGTCGTGGTGTACTCTGATGTATGTCGGTATATGGTTAAGTATTATTATACTATACTATCTTTTTCAGCGCATTTTCTCATTTATTGTGCTCGTCATGTCCGTCTGTCCGTCCGTCCGTCCGTGACCTCAAGTTTTCGTTAACGAGAAAATGCGCTCTCTGTCACTCACTGCAGTGAGTACTGAGTTATATTTTTGTGTTATTGTCTATTCTTCTAGAATATATTGAATTTTATTGCATCATCCTACTCACATCCAATAGAATCCTGTAAATTAGAGCGTCAATATAATAATGTTAATCTTCAAATGGTTTGCTTAAACTGAACGTCATTTATATTCCAAATTTGTTTAATTTAAACGTTATAAATTAATTAGTTATTTATGAATTGAACCACCATTAACCTTTGAAAATATAACCCAACTTTCATATGCTCTTTACATTAAATATATATAAGCATTAATTATTATACCTTTAATTATAATTATTAATTACCACACTATTAACTCCAATAATTACACCATCGTACGCATCAACAGTTGCACGGTGATGTATCTCACTTAACTGTACGCTATATTGCACGGTACGATAAGTAACATCACTTGTATCTTGTTCCAGAATAACTGCGACTCGTGGCATTAATGGCAGGGATAGTGGCAGACGCTATATCAATCTGTTCTGCCACCAGGGCAATAGTGGCAGACGTTATCTTATATCACTCAGTTCTGCCACCAGGGCAATAGTGGCAGACGTTATCTTATATCACTCAGTTCTGCCAAAAGGGCAATAGTGGCAGAGGCAATATCACTCAGTTCTGCCACCAGGGCCATAGTGGCAGAGGAATATCACTCAGGGCAATAGTGGCAGAGGCAATAGTGGCAGTGCCTGGACGCGCGGCACTGGAGGAGGCAGCGCTGCTGGACTGATCCAGCGCCCCAGCCTCAGCCCCGCCGAGCTGGCCAGGCCCTCCCCCAGCTCCTCCCCCAGGACCTCCCCCAGATGCTGTGGCCTGGAACTCCTTCAGCCGTCGTATCAGTTGCAGCCGTCGTATCAGTTGCAGTCGTCGTATCAGTTACAGCCGTCGTATCAGTTGCAGTCGTCGTATCAGTTGCAGTCGTCGTATCAGTTGCAGTCGTAATAAAATCTGAACTTGGATTAAGTTTGACAGTTTTTCTTTTATTTCGTATTTGGCTTAAATGCCTATTAAAATATGTCTATCAAATGTCTGTTAAAACGCCTATTTAATCACTGAATAAAACACACATTAAAAAGTTGAATAAAAAGTATATTTTCAACGTTTCAAATTTCAACGTATATCCAAATTCAATATTCTAATTCGAATTTAATATTCGAATCATACAGCTTTACCCTGATTTATATGTAGTAAATGGGTACCAAGATTTCTTCTAAGTCTAAAAGTGTTTTTAAAATAATGCTTTAATTTCAAATACTTACAATCGGAATTTAATTGCAGTGCATCCTACGCCAGAATTTTTTAATTCTATATACACTCAAAGAAATGACTTGCATATGGTCATCTTGTCCAAATATCGAAACACTTTCTGTACATAACACGTATATACGCCCTTCTGCTGGGCCAAACTGTGTTAAAATGACCGATAATATTAAATTTAAATTACATTAAAAAGAATGAATGGGACAATTAAAGTCCCATTCATTTCTCTTAGTATAATCTAACCCGTATGTGCGACACTTTTTACGATCTTCTCCTTGGTAACAATAAACTGATCAAAAGACTATTTGAAGTTAATTTTTTCAATAGATGCATATTACGTTTTCATCATGAAAATATTTACGAATATTATACAAAATAATACTTTCGATTTTCTGGCCGCTATATATTTTTGAAATGTGTGAGAAAATTATCTTGGAATGTATATGAGAAAAATGTATGAGCTTTTGTCTATTAATTGCATGTTGGACAAAGTCACACGCATTACTCTGGATGTATAGTTGTATGTTGCGCCACTGACAGCTCAGTTTTTAAATTCAATTCAGAATTAATGCGTATCGATAAACATTGTCTTTGAAGCAATATAAAACCGGCTTTACTAATGAGAAGTTTATTAGACGAAACCCTGCACAGTGCACGCTAATTCGCTGAACTCATTAATCATTCATTGTGCCATTAATGCCACCAACGAACTTGTTAACTCGATACTCACGCCTTAATGAGCGAGTCTTGAGAGTCACATCAAAATCCATTGTTAATATTCAACTTTTTTACATTATAAAGTCAACGTGAAGAAAGAAAATAATAATAGTTTAATTCATCAGCTTAGTCTATGTCGGTTGAGGAACGAGACTGGAGCCCGACCAGCGTCGGCCGACGGTCGGCCAGCGATAAAACGCCCGTACTTTTTCTATAGAAAGTCAAGGGTCATTAGGCATCAATAAACCTTATAGAAAATTATCGCCGTATCATGCGTGGCCAGACGGTGGCCGGCGATAACAAGCAGGTAATTAGAGAGTGTCACGAGCCAGGCTGAGACCTGATCGAGGTCATTGGGGGTAATTATAGAGGCGAGTCTTTCTAAAGGTGTCATCACAGTCAATAGCCATTACCAAGCTAATGGCTAATGACTAATCTATATAACATCAATTACCGTGACTCTCAATAAAAGATGAAGGCGATTAGAATACACGGAGTCAATTAGTGACCGGTAGCGTTCGCCATGGCAGTCAGTGTGTATTTCTGGCTGGAAATGTCAGTAAACTTAATCACCTGAAACGATTTTAACTGTTCCAGTTTCAGAAAAATGACCCCCTAGAGCCGTGGAAGTTAAATTTCGTTATTAAATTTAAGATTGAAGTCAAATGCGATATGATATTAAGAACTATATTTGAAGTCCAATACTTGGAAAGCTTCGCGATATCGAATCACAATCAGCGAATTGCCATGCCGAGTGTTGCACCAGAAAATCCATTAGCTACTGGAACGGAATCCTCAATTGGCTATGATCTTGAAGCTAAAGATCACGACAGCCGTGATGAGGCGAGTGCTCTTGTTTAGATTGGGTTTTCACGATATTGTCTCGGACCCAAAACTTTGGGCCACTTGTTTAGATTGGGTCTTCACGAGAGTGTCGTCGTCTCTGTAACATTGGGCCACTGAACGACCTTTGATTCTACACCATAGGGCGGTTCGGTGCCAAGATTTATTGATATATCTGAGCACGACACAAAGGTAAGCGGTTGTTGAGGATCCTAAACCGGCGGCTAGCTAAACCAATTCGCCGAAAGTCTCTCTAATAAAACCCTATTTGATGGAGCAAAGCGCCGGTGTCGTTAGACGCGCTCCGAAATGCCTTTGGCGTGTCGGAGAAGCCAAATGGCCGTCGAGGCAGTGATTCATCCGCTGCTCCTAATACTATTTACTCTCGCTAAATTACCTCGTCTAGGTGATGAAAATAATTAAAAGAATGATCACTTTGGTCGGTATGAGATCGCTGACACAGGCTTGGCACCGCCCACGGTCCACGCCCTCTAAGAGGGTGGTGCCGAATGTCGTCCAGTTGAATCTCTCGACAGCTCCATTGTATGGAGGACATGAAACGACACATCCCCTAAGCCCGAGATTGTGTTCAAGTTAGGAGCAGCCCAAGCTCTTGAGGAGGATCTCCCTGACACTCCAACTCCCCCTTCCCACTACCATTACCCCACCCATTCCCCACCAGTACAACAGAAGCGGGATCGTTCCCGAACGGTCGGCACAGGGCCAATTCGGTGACTAGCTCACGCTACTCCCTAGGTTCCCTAAATTGACTCTAAATATCCTTAAAGGACTCCTCGCATCCCACGGCCGCCCCCTGCGCCTCCCTTCGCTCCCTAATCCCTCCCACAAATCTCTTCCTTCACCAATGAGGTGCCGGCGCTGGAGGAGTGAAACTATTACAATGATAATAGAGGCTGAGCGAAGAGCATAGCAATGTGCTAGTGATAGCCTAACTAGCGAGCTGCATGCTATACTTCATGGCAGGCTAGTTAGTTACTCACACTCACCATCACTTACCCAGCATGACAATGTTTCATCACTTGTCACTATCTGCATGAGTTACCGCCTCGTCTTGTTCATCTCTTAGTCACCATTTGATATCGCCTCCTCATGTGCATCTCTTAGTCACCATCTGTTACCACCTCGTCTTGTTCATCACTTGTCACTATCTGCATGAGTTACCGACTCGTCTTGTTCATCTCTTAGTCACCATTTGATATCGCCTCCTCATGTGCATCTCTTAGTCACCATCTGTTATCCGCCTCGTATTGTTCATGTGTTATAGTCTCCAACTGTTACCACCTTCACTTGCTCATCTCTTATAGTCACCATCGCTGTTACCACCTCATCTTGTTCATCTCATAGTCACCATACTGTTACCAACTCTTCTTGTTCACCTCTTAGTCACCATCTGTTACTGCCTCCTGTTGTTCATCTCTTAGTCACCATCTGTTACCGCCTCGTCTTGTTAATCTCTTAGTCACCATCTCTTACCACCTCGCCTTAATTGTTCATCTCTTAGTCGCCATCTCTTACCACCTCGTCTTAATTGTTCATCTTTTATAGTCACCATTGCGGTTACCACCTCATCTTGTTCATTTCTTAGTCACCACTGTTACCAACTCTTCTTGTTCATCTGTTAGTCACCATCTGTTACTGCCTTGTCTTGTTCATCTGATAGTCACCATCTCAATTACCACCTCGTCTTAATAATTATTGTTCATCTCTTACATAGTCACCATCTCTTATATACCACCTCGTCTTAATTGTTCATCTCTTATATAGTCACCATCTGTTACTACCTCGTCTTGTTCATCGCTTAGCCACCATCTATATATTACCGCCTTCTCTTGTTCATCTCTATAGTCACCATCGCTGTTCCTATATCTTCTTGTTCATCTCTTAATTAGTAACCATCTGTTACCGCCTCATCTTGTTTATCTCTTAGTCACTATATATCTGTTGCCGCCTCATTTTGTTCATCTCTCATAGTCACCATCTGTTACCGCCTCATCTTGTTAATCTCATATAATCACCATCTGTTACCGCCTCATCTTGTTTATCTCTTAGTCACCATCTGATACCGCCTCATCTTGTTCATCTATTAGTCACCATCTGTTACCGCCTTAGCCTCACTGAGGCGATGGCCTCACCAGCCTCACTGAGGCGATGGCCTCACCAGCCTCACTGAGGCAATGGCCTCATCAGCCTCACTGAGGCGATGGCCTCATCAGCCTCACTGAGGCGATGGCCTCATCGCACTGAAGCGGCGGAGGCCAAAACCGCAACAAACTCCACGGGCGCCGCACGTAACTTCCCGCAACCCGCGGATGTTTGTTAAAGTATATTATCTATTTATAGTTTATATTGTCGTATACTGTATACTATAATACTATAATACTGTATCCTACAATACTGTATACAGTATACTGTATACTTTATTACACCACATAACTCAGTTTTTACCACAAAATATAGTTTTTCCATTATGTTGTTTTACTGCTCAATATTGAGTTTTCAATTAGCATAGGAGGCGCTTGGACATGACTGTGGTTATCAAGCCATGTATATCATTAATATATTCATAAATACTAATAATATATTCATGAATATCATTTATTTGATAATATCATTCATGAACTTAAGCCAGTTATTGAATATTGCACACTTGCCATCATATAAACAATATTGCACACTTACCATCATATAAACAATATTGCACACTTGCCATCATATAAACAATATTGCACACTTGCCATCTTATAAACAATATTGCACACTTGCCATCGTATAAATATCGTCCCAGATTTATTCCCTAATTTCTCGTGAACTGGCCTGTACCTGCCAGTTACATGATGAATTCATTTAATAACGTATTAGTTACTAAATGAATACAACTAAATTACTTTTAGTTGTATTCATTTTAGGACTTCACAATGCCTGTCAATAATAACAATTCTCCGTATACAATAATACTTTCAGCAACAATAACTCACATATAACATACAATAACACATAAACAATACACAATAAATAACACAACACATATACAATACACAGCAACACACACATCCCTGACAATATTGTGTACACGGCTACACATGCGCGTCTCAACCGGCGGCACAATCGCGGTTTTTTTAAGCGTGAGACGGCAGCTCAGAGATGAACTGCCAGGCGCTTAAGCCGGCCGCGCAAACAGCTTTATGCCGAGCCTGTCTTGACGCTCATTACTACTTAACTCTTGCTCCTACTTAAGGCTTATTCTGGATTACGAGTCATTACTACTTAAGACTTGTTACTACTTAAAGCTTGTTGGGGATTACGACTCATTACTACTTAAGACTTGTTACTGCTTAAGGCTTATTGTGGATTACGAGTCATTACTACTTAAGACTTGTTGCTACTTAAGACTTATTCTGGATTACGACTCATTACTCCTTGAGACTCGTTGCGAATTAAGGCTTATTGTGGATTACGACTGATTTATACTTGAGACTTGTTACTACTTAAGATTTATTGTGGATTACGATTTAGCTACTTGAGACTAATAACGACTTTCGACTCATTACTACTTAAAACTTGCTACGAATTTTGAGGAGAAATAGATACTAAAAAATGTTGTTTATTTAGGTCGTAATGAACTACATGAACAGCTTCATGCCAGGGCCTGTCTTTAATATTTATTACGACTTATCACGACTTGTACGACTTATTTTTACTAACGTCCTATTACTGCCAACGACTTAATGAGGATTACGGCTTACGACATGCAGGATAAATGAAGTATTGTTGGTTAGTAAAGTAGTAATTAATGAGCCTCACGAACAGCCATTAGAGTCAGGCATTCAGTCGAGTCAGTCAAGATAGTCAAATTAGTCAAGTCAGTGACGTCATTCATATTGGAAGGCCAGGAAGATCAGTAAAGTCAATTAGGCAAGTCAGAAAAGTCTACTGGGAAGGTTAGTTAAGTTGATCAACTCAGCCAGTCAATTATTATCCTAGTCAGTCAAGTCTCTCAATCAAGCCAGTTGTCATACAGTAATGTCAGTCAAGATATTCAGTCAAGTCAATCAGTTAAGCCAGTCAGTCAAGTCGCTCAGTCAAGTCGCTCAGTCAATTCACTCAGTCAAGTCAGTAAAATCAATGAATATAGGTCAGTAAAGTTATCCATGACACCCAGTCAAGTCAATTAAGCAAATATGTAAAGTCCCTCGAAGTAGCCAAGTCAGTCAAGTCAATAAAGTCAAGTCAGTTAAGTAGCCAAGACACTTAGTCCGTAAAATCACTCAAAGTAGGCAAGTCAAGCAAGTCAATCAGTCAAGTCAGTCAAGTCAATTAGGCGCAGCGCCTCGGCCTGCTGCCGGCGCCTCATTTGTCGTCCGCTTTTGTTCGCTGAACAGGATTTACTGAGACAAACAACCTGCTGACTCTGCTGACTCTGCTGACTCTGCTGACTCTGCTGACTCTGCTGACTCTGCTGACTCTGCTGACTCTGCTGACTCTGCTGACTCTGCTTAGTGATTGGCTTTGGCGCTCGGGTGGCAATCGATTTGATTGGGTAAATGATTAGAAAATGATTGGATTACTTGAATTAAATAAATGTGAATTGAAGAATCAGATTGCAAACGATTGGCAGGGCAAGTGATTGGCAGCCATCTGAAATGTCTTGGGCAGAATGATTGGATGGAACGAGCGGACGTGGATGATTGGCAGCCTGCTAGAGGGTAATTAGGAGAAATTTCATCACCTAAATATTGGCTGCCAATCGGCACCTCAGCCAATCACCAATCCCGTTGGTGTTATCGTGTGTTGAAGGGCTGGTGTTATCGTGTATTGAGGGACTGGTGTTATCGTACATTTTTTTTGTTCTATTCTATATTGTTTTCTTTGTTCTATTATGGTTGTTATAGTTGTTGTTCATATTGTCTTCATTTTCATTGTTTTCTTCGTTCACGTTATTGTCTTCGTTGACTTTATTGTTGTTGTTGTTAATGTTGATTTTGTTTTTGTTATCTATGTTGTCTTTGTTTTCGTTTTTGTTATTGTTGTTGGTTTTGTTGTTGTTGGTGTTGTTGTCTTTGTTATCGTTGATGTTGTTATGGCGAAGGCGCGTGTAGCTGCCAGAGGCGCACGTGTCCCCTCAAGCGTCGCAATGTGAGGGGAAACCGCAGAGGGGAGGAGGGGAGAGAGGGGAAGTGGAGAGGGCAGAGGGAAGGAGGGGGGAGAGGGGAAGCGGAGAGGGCAGAGGGAAGGAGGGGGAAAAGGGGAAGCGGAGAGGGCAGAGGGAAGGAGGGGGGAGAGGGGAAGCAGAGAGGGCAGAGGGAAGGAGGGGGGAGAAGGGAAGCGGAGAGGGCAGAGGGAAGGAGGGGNGTGTTGAGTGGGTTGAGTGGGTTGAGTGGGTTGAGTGGGTTGAGTGGGTTGAGTGGGTTGAAGGGTTGAGTGGGTTGAAGGGTTGAGTGGGTTAAAGGGTTGAGTGGGTTGAAGAGTTAAGTGGGTTGAGTGGGTTGAAGAGTTGAGTGGGTTGAGTGGGTTGAAGAGTTGTGTGGGTTGAGCGTATTAATTGCTATTAATAGGCTTATTATTTTACCATTATTAATTTTTCTTGCTATGCAGCAGTAGCACTATTATCATATTGAAATTGTTGAAAAGACTTAGAATGAACTCTGGCAAAGTCTGAGAAATGAAGAATTATTATTTTTTAGGAAAATCCTTTAATGTTGAAGATGCACTGCAGTTGTTATCTTTAGTCAAGTCTCTATATTAGATTTTTTTGCACAACAATTCTTATTTTCCTAGCATGCATTTTTCTTTCTTTTGTCTTGTTTCCTCCTTGGTTTTTGGCCTAAAGCTTGAAAAATATTTACTGATTTCTGCAATTTTGTTTGTTACATGTGATTCTCAAACCCAATTAGTCTTCTTTACAGAAGCTTACTTATGCTTAAAATCTTCTTAAACTTTAATTAGACTTTTGTCAATTGTGATGAGCTGCTGCTAAGAACATTAGTCTTCAAAGTGCTCCATAAGTTATAAGCTTTGATCTTAATTTGTTTTTTGGTGAAGTCAGATAATTATGTCTTGATTCTAAACCCCTTATATTTTTGACAAGATTAAAGCCATTGACTCTCAGCCATGCTCCATGAAGCTGCCGTCATGGACTGCGCTCAAACGTATGATGTATTGCCCGATGATGTGTGGCTTGAAATATTTTCATTAATGTCACCTAAGCAGCTGAGTGTTTCAGTGCTGCCTGTGTGTCATAGGTGGAACAACCTCGGCCATCACTCATCACTGTGGAAGAAAATAGAGTTTGGAATGTATGAAGGAGTGAAATGTATGAAGTGGATTGAGGGTTTTGAGTTGGTTTAAGGATTGAGTGGGTTGGAGGGTTGAGTGGGTTGAGTGGGTTTAAGGGTCGGGTTGGTTGAAGGTTTGAGTGGGTTGAGTGGGTTGAAGGGTTGAGTAGGTTGAGTGGGTTGAAGGGTTGAGTGGGTTGAGTAGGTTGAGTGGGTTGAGTTGGTTGAAGGGTTGAGTGGGTTGAAGGGTTGAGTGGGTTGAAGGGTTGAGTGGTTTGAGCGGATTGAGTGGGTTGAGTGGGTTGAGCGGGTTTAAGGGTTGGGTTGGTTGAAGGTTTGAGTGGGTTGAGTGGGTTGAAGGATTGAGTAGGTTGAGTGGGTTGAAGAGTTGAGTGGGTTGAGTAGGTTGAGTGGATTGAGTTGGTTGAAGGGTTGAGTGGGTTGAGTGGGTTGAGTGGGTTGAGTTTGTTTAAGGGTTGAGTGGGTTGAAGGGTTGAGTGGGTTGAGCGGGTTGAGTGGGTTGAGTGGGTTTAAGGGTTGGGTTGGTTGAAGGTTTGAGTGGGTTGAGTGGGTTGAAGGGTTGAGTAGGTTGAGTGGGTTGAAGGGTTGAGTGGGTTGAAGGGTTGAGTGGGTTGAGTGGGTTGAGGGGTTGAGTGGGTTGAAGATTGAGTGGGTTGAGTGGGTTGAAGGGTTGAGTGGGTTGAATGGGTTGAAAGGTTGAGTGGGTTGAAGGGTTGAGTGGGTTGAGTGGGTTGAAGGGTTGAGTCTTGAATTAATCATATTGCCTTCACTGCAAAAGGGAACATTTTAAATGTTTGGTCAAATCTGACAAACTTTCCTGAAATTTCATTTCCACGAACATTAAATTTTGTTATTTTTCCAGTTAATTCGGCGAGATTTTTTCCTTCTTCTAGAAATGTTTTATTTTGTAAATTGTACTTTAATTTTGCCCATAGAATAGCATTACAAATCTTCATTGTTTTGCTTGCGATGAAGTGCTTAAATTAAAATACAAAATTTTGTGGACGCACACACAATGCAATGGTTGACGTACTATACAGAATTGTATGAGCACACACACTCCATGCATTTAATGGTTGACGTACATGACAGAATTGTATGAACATACATGTACATACTATACACACACCATGCAATGGTTGACGTACAATACAGAACTGTATGAACACACAATGCAATAGTTAACGAACTATTCATTGTGTAAACGAATACTATACGCATAGTACATATGTATGACAGCATATACACGTATGAGCAGACACACCATACATTATTCAGGTCATTCATCTGCTTTCAGCATCGACGCTATACCTCAAACCACGTCGCATGAGTTGGATTCAGACATCGCTGTATAAGTTCTGTATACTTAGTTCTACTTAGTTTAACTTATTGCAATTAATTTATCTTGAACCAACATTATTCAGCTGCTTCAACTTGAATTATCTTAGTTAACTTTATTAACCTAATTAAATAAATTTCGTTTTAACAAGTTAAAGAAGAATACTTTTCAAATTAATTCATATAAGTTCAACTAATTGAAATTTTTTCGCAGTGAAAGCTAAAATGTTCACTGCCTTGCTCAAACGGGTATACCTCTCATAACCCCACATATATACCTCTATACCCCACATACACACCTCTGTACCCCACATATATACTTCTATATCCCACATACACACCTCTGTACCCCACATATATACCTCTATATCCCATAGATACACCTCTGTACCCCACATATACACCTCTATACCCCACATATACACTTCTATATCCAACACAAACACCTCTTTATCCCACATATACACCTCTATATCCACAGATACACCTCTATACCCCACGGATGTGCCCCATCCCTCCCCCGAGCCTGGGCATGAGGCTCATACCTCAGTTTTTGCCGGGTTTGCGGGCGCGCCACTTATGTTTTTCTGGCCACGCAACAATGACAAGCGTTCACCGACGCCCGCAATTACACGTAACAACTCCGCGTCATTGAGAGATGCGAGCGGATCGTGGCCCCGGGCTGTGGCCTTAGATTATAGAGCTGGTCGATTGCTGGACCTGGCCTACTGGACCTGGGCAGGCCGATTGCCGGGCCTACTGGACGTGGCAGGCCCATTGCTGGACCCGGCCTACTGGACCTGGGCAGGCCGATTGCCGGGCCTACTGGAACGGGCAGTCCGATTGCTGGACCTGGCCTCCTGGACCAGGCAGACCGATTGCCGGGCCTACTGGAACGGGCAGTCCGATTGCTGGACCCGGCCTACTGGACCTGGGCAGGCCGATTGCTGGACCGGGCCTACTGGACCGGGCAGGCCGATTGCTGGACCCGGCCTACTGGACCTAGCAGGCCGATTGCTGGACTGGGCTTACTAGACCGAGTAAACCGATTGACTGAGACAGCACAGAAAAATAGGATAGACCATGCTACTTCTCAGGGTTGTCTTACCCTATTTACCTATCATACTCGCCTGAAAGTTTGCATGGAGACACCAGAATGAAAAATTCAAAATTTGTAACATTAAACTGAATGCAAAGACTCCATGAAAACTTCAGGCGAGTAGGATGCGTTAGTAGGATATAAGTAAATAGGACAGTATAGGGCAGCCCTGAGAAGTAGGATCGTCTATCTTATTTTTCTTGGCTGTCCTAGTCAATCGGTTGTACGTAACAGTCGCTGTTTTTACGTTTTCAAGTTTAAAGAAAAACTGTGACATTTTTAACGACCATTTGTGTTTGTTGACAGTATTTAATATAGTAAATCTTTTATATGGTATAGTAAATAGTATTTAGTATGGTAAATATTATATAGTATTGTAAATAGTATATCGTCAGTAAATAGTAATATAGTATAGTTAATAGCAATCAAAATAGTTGATAGTGAATAATATAGTAAAAAGTATATGGTTGATAGTAAATAATATTGTTGTTTTTGGGTTTTTATTTTATAAGTTATTGATCTAATTATTTTAGGTTCGGCAAAACTTTGCATTATTACGTCCATTTATTATTGCTATTATTGATATATGGATAGTGAAGATAACATGTAAAATTTATATTGTTATGGGATCTTGTGAGATACATCTTGACAGTTGTGATGTAAGATGTGGGCGACAGATGCTATATGTGATGTGGGCGACGGATGCAATATAAGCAATGTGGATGATTTTAGACGATGTGGGCTGGGGCGGGGTAAGCAGGGGATGGGACGTACTGAATGACTGCTAATTGTTTTCCACTGAGTGACTGCTAATTGTTTTCCATCGAGTGACTGCTAATTATTTTCCACTGAGCGACTGCTAATTGTTTTCCACTGACTGACTGTTAATTGTTTTCCTCTGAGTGACTGATAATTGTTTTCCACTGAGTGTCTGATAATTGTTTTCCACTGAGTGACTGCTAATTGCTTTCCACTGAATGGCTGCTAATTGTTTTCCACTGAGTGACGGCTAATTGTTTTCCACTAATCGGCTGCTAATTGTTTTCCACTGAGTGGTTGTTAATTGTTTTCCACTGAGTGGCTTCTAATTGTTTTCCATTAAGAGGCTGCTAATTGTTTTCCACTGAGTGCATGCTAATTGTTTTCCACTGAGTTCCTGCTAATTGTTTTCCACTTAGTGGCTGCTAATTGTTTTCCACTGAGTGACTGCTAAATGTTTTCCATTGAGTGATTGCTAATTGTTTTCCACTGAGTGACTGCTAATTGTTTTCCATTGAGTGACTGCTAATTGTTTTCCACTAAGTGGCTGCTAATTGTTTTCCACTGAGTGACTGCTAATTGTTTTCCACTGAGTTCCTGCTAATTGTTTTCCACTAAGTGGCTGCTAATTGTTTTCCACTAAGTGGCTGCTAATTGTTTTCCACTGAGTGACTGTTAATTGTTTTCCACTGATTGGCTTCTAATTGTTTTCCACTGAGAGGCTGCTAATTGTTTTCCACTGAGTGACTGCTAATTGTTTTCCACTGAGTGACTGCTAATTGTTTTCCACTGAGTTGCTGCTAATTGTTTTCCCTGAATTGCTGCTAATTGTTTTCCACTGAACTGCTGCTAATTGTTTTCCACTGAGTTGCAGCTAATTGTTTTCCACTGAATTGCTGCGAATTGTTTTCCACTGAGTGACTGCTAATTGTTTTCCACTGAGTGACTCCTAATTGTTTTCCACTGAGTGACTGCTAATTATTTTCCACTGAGTGGGTGCTAATTGTTTTCAACTGAGTGACTGCTAATTGTTATCCACTGAGTGGCTTTACATTATTTTCCAATGATTGGCTGCTAATGAGTGCTATTGAGTGGCTTCTAATGATTGGTCATTGAGTGGCTATTGAGTGGCCAGGTGATTGGCGCGCAGGTCGCACGTGTCTGATTGAGCGACGCGGCAAAGGCCAACACAGCAGCTGCGCCTGCCAATCAATACTGGCTTAAAGAGCCGCTCTTAGAGGCGTAAAGAGCCGCTCTTAGGGGCGTAAAGAGCCGCTCTTAGGGGCTTAAAGAGCCGCTCTTAGGGGCTTAAAGAGCCGCTCTTAGGGGCGTAAAGAGCCGCTCTTAGGGGCGTGAAGAGCTGCCCTTAGGGGCTTAAAGAGCCGCTCCTAGGGGACCTAAGGAGCCGCTCTTAGGGGCTTTAAGAGCCGCTCTTAGGGGCTTAAAGAGCCGCTCCTATTGGCTTAAAGAGCCGCTCCTAGGGGCTTAGAGAGCCGCACTTAGGGGTGTAAAGAGCCGCTCTTATGGGATTAAAGAGCCGCTCTTAGGGGCTTAAAGAGCCGCTCCTATTAATTGGCTTAAAGAGCCGCTCTTAGGGGCTTAAAGAGCCGCTCTTAGGGGCTTAAAGAGCCGCTCTTAGGGGCTTAAAGAGCCGCTCTTAGGAGCTTAAAGAGCCGCTCTTAGGAGCGTTATAAAGACCCGCTTTTAGGGGCGTAAAGAGCTGCTCTTAGGGGCTTAAAGAGCCACTCTTCGGGGCTTAAAGAGCCGCTCTTTGGGGCTTAAAGAGCCGCTCCTAGGGGCTTAAAGAGCCGCCCTTAGGGGCTTAAAGAGCTGCTCTTAGGGGCGTAAAGAGCTGCTCGTAGGGGCTTAAAGAGCTGCTCTTAGGGGCTTAAAGAGCCGCTCTTAGGGGCGAAAAGAGCCGCTCTTAGGGGCTTAAAGAGCCGCTCTTAGGGGCTTAGAGAGCCACTTAAAGGGGGCTTAAATGGCCGCTCTTAGGTGCTTAAAGAGCCGCTCTTAAGGGAGTAAAGAGCCGCTCTCAATGACGTAAAGAGCCGCTCTTGGGGGCTCAAAGAGCCGCTCTTACTCGCATAAAGAGCCGCTCTTAGGGGCTCAAAGAGCCGCTCTTAGGGGGCTCAAAGAGCCGCTTTTAGGGGCTTAAAGAGCCGCTCTTAGGGGCATAAAGAGCCGCTCTTAGGGGCGTAAAGAGCCGCTCATAGAGGCCTAAAGAGCCGCTCTAAGGGGCGTAAAGAGCCGCTCTTAGGGGGCTCAAAGAGCCGCTTTTTGGGGCTTAAAGAGCCGCACTTAGGGGCTTAAAGAGCCGCTCTTAAAGGCATAAAGAGCCGCTCCTAGAGGCAAAAAGAGCCGCTCTTAGGGGCGTAAAGAGCCGCTCTTAGGGGCATAAAGAGCCGCTCTTTGGGGCGTGAAGAGCCGCTCTTAGAGGCATAAAGAGCCGCTCTTAGGGGCATAAAGAGCCGTTCTTAGGGGCGTAATGAGCCGCTCTTAGAGGCATAAAGAGCCACTCTAAGGGGCGTAAAGAGCCGCTCTTAGGGGCTTAAAGAGCCGCTCCTAGGGGCGTAAATAGCCGCTCTTAGGAGAACAGAGAGCCGATCGTTGGTGTTTAAAGAGTTGCTCCTTAGAGCTTTAAGAGTCGCTCATAGGTGACAAACGAGACTATAAATGTTTTGTAGAGAAATACTTGCTCTTAGTTTGTGTGTGTGAATTCTGAATTTGTACATGTGCTTGAAGGTGCGTGTGTATGTATGACTGTATGTGTGTGTGAGTGTTTGTGAATGTACGCGTGTGTGCATATGTTTGAGTGTGTGCGTGTGTGTGTGTGTGCACGTGTGAGTGTGTGTACGTGTGAGTGTGTGTACGTGTGTGTATGAGTGCGTGTGTGTGTGTACGTGTGAGTGTGTGTACGTGTGTGTATGAGTGCGTGTGTGAGTGTACGTGTGTGTGTGTGCATGTGTGCGTGTGTGTACGTGTGTGTATGAGTGCGTGTGTGTGTGTACGTGTGAGTGTGTGTACGTGTGTGTATGAGTGCGTGTGTGTGTGTGTACGTGTGAGTGTGTGTACGTGTGAGTATGTGTACGTGCGTGTGTGCGTGTGTGCGTGCAGGTGTCACCGTAGAGGCGCTAACTAAGTGCCTCTAATGGCCTATTAGCGCCGGGCGGCAGTTACCCTTACTGCCTCACTTACTGCAGCTACTGCCTCACTTACTGCAGCTACTGCCTCACTTACTGCTGCTACTGCCTCACTTACTGCTGCTACTGCCTCACTTACTGCTGCTACTGCCTCACTTACTGCAGTGCTTATCGGGTGATTATTCACCAGTTATGTGTATGATGATTATTCACCAGTTATGTCTATGATGATTATTCACCAGTTATGTGTATGATGATTATTCACCAGTTAAGGTGATTTTTCACCAGTTATGTCTATGATGATTATTCACCAGTTATGTGTATGATGATTATTCACCAGTTATGTGTATGATGATTATTCACCAGTTATGTGTATGGTGATTCTCTCAAATCAGTTTGTATCACGCAACTCGCGCTGCCACGGACCAAAAATGCCGCGAATGTTGCAAGTGTTGCAACATGTGAGTTCAATTTGCGTTTCACTGTAGCGTCATTGCTGCAAGTGTAGCTAATTACGGTAGCATTGCTGCAAGTGTAGCTAATTACGGTAGCATTTGTGAAAATAGCCTTGCAATGCATCAAAATGAACCTAAAGACGCCATTCAAGTGCCGCTATTGATGCAAGTGTTGAAAGTCTTGCAACACTTGCAGGGGAGTTAAGTAGGGGAGTTAAGAAGGGGTGTTGGTGAACCTACTTGAGAATGCAGTTCAATTTTCAAGGAGTCGAACAATTCTTCAGCTTATTTCTATTGCTCATGCACGCGAGCTGCCGTGGTCAAGGTTGCTAAGGCGTCGCGCGGTCTCCAGCGATCCCGCGTTCGAATCCTGCCACGGACGAAAAAAAAAGTTTGTTCTTCAACGTTGATTCAATCAGAGAATTTGATGTTGCAGGAATGTCGTAGTAGCAACATTGATTCAACGTTGCATTGTAACGTCAGAACGACGTTTAATGAAAGATGTTGCTTCAATTTTCATTCTAAACCTACTTTCATCCCGATCTCAACGTCGTAATGCGTAGTTGATTCAACGTCGATTCAACCATAGAATTCAACGTTGCAGCAACGTCGTAGTGGCAACATTGATTCCACGTTGCATTGAAACGTCAGTACGACGTTTCATGAAAGACGTTGCTTCAGTTTTCATTCTAAACCTCTTTTCATCCCGATCTCAACGTCGTAATGCGTAGTTGTTTCAACGTTGAATCAACCAGCGAATGCCGGTTGAGTTAGTTAAAAAATGCCACAGAAAGCATGTAAGCCCGCACGAGAACGCACCTTAAGAAATTATTTTCGCCAAATTTTGAAATTTTATGAAATGAAACAATTGAATTTCTATATAATTTTTCGAAATTGTTGCTATTGAAGATATTGAAGTATATGGAAAAAATCGTAGCAGTTAAAAAATTTGTAGAAATTAAAGAAATGTTAGCGATTGAATAACTTGTGAAAATTCATGAAATTGAAGCTAATGAAAAGAAATTGAAGAAATTTGAAGAATTGAAGCGCCGGTAAGGCTTTCAGGAATTTGAACAGTTAACTAATTCTATTTTAGAAATGGCTTAACTGATACTTGCGAAATTATAAAAGACTTTTTGCCGCTTTAAAGAAGTTTGGGAGAATTTTCGAGTTGAATTTATGAAGTTATAAATACTAGTGACGTTATTGAAAAAAGGGCAAAAAATTCTTGCGATTTTACGAATTGTTCAAAATTATTAAATTTTAACGATTGATAAATTGTAGAATTTTTAGAAATTGTAGCGAAATATTTAAATTCAAGCAGTGCGACGACTGATAAAACATTGAAGCGATTGAAGAATTGTAAATATGAATAATTAATTAAGATTTGTTAAATTTTATTTAAATAAAGTTCTTATAGCGTTTGAAAACACCAAAGATCTCCTAATTATTAAAGCGATTTTATTTGCCTCAAATTGAGAAGCAGACTGAATTTAAATGAATACATATAGAGAATAAGACATAAGTTAAATTATAATATGAGTTGAAAATGTTACAAATTTAAAAAATAGCAACGATTTAACAAATTATACTTATTGGAAGAATTTCATCGAATAAAAGAATTGCAGAAAGTGAAGAATTTGATGCAGATTTTGTAAATTGAAGAACAGAACATAATTATCGTGAAGAATTATTATGTTAAAAGCATTGGGGAGTTCAAATATTATATGTTAATATGATATTGCTAGGTAATAATACCTTATATACGTTATATATAAGGTATATATTATAATATATGTTATAATATATTATATAATATACCTTAGGTATTACGGTTGCAGCTTGGTTGCAACGATTGCAATAGTAAAAATTGAAATTGATAGAAGTTAAATTGCAGTGAATAAATTTTAAATAATCAAAATTTATTAAATAAAATTATTCCCCGTGTAACTTTGCAGGCGGTGAAGGAACTGCCTAATGAGAATGTTAAAACGCTGCCTAATGAGGAGGAAGTGAAGACGCTGCCTAATGAGAAGGTTAAGACGCTGCCTAATGAGGAGGAGGTGAAGACGCTGCCTAATGAGAATGTTAAAACGCTGCCTAATGAGGAGGAGGTGAAAACGCTGCCTAATGAGGAGGAGGTGAAGACGCTGCCTAATGAGGAGGTGAAGACGCTGCCTAATGAGGAGGAGGTGGAGACGCTGCCTAATGAGGAGGAGGTGAAGACGCTGCCTAATGAGGAGG
>NW_025935708.1:208453-209507 GCF_000764305.2 Hyalella azteca | reverse complement strand
CGCAAACACTTAGCAAAACGTAAATCCGTACACTTCATCCCAGTGAAACTGTCGACCGGCGGTAGAGAACACGGACCAATATCTGCCATACTTAGTGAGAAACCCGCTATGGGCCCGTGACCCGCAGTGGACTCGCTGCCCCATGTTACCCTAAAGCGAGTAATTTGTAGCAATTTAAAAATTAATAAATTCGAAGGGAAATAGCAATTAAAAGAAAAAAAGTTAAAGGGTATGTAGCGATTATAAGAGTTGCAGGGACTGTAGAATTCAATTAAGTATATTTATGTATAATTAAAATTAAATAAAATTAGGTACATTTAATTAAGTCTGCCATGTGGCGTAATTAGAAACCTAGAAATTAATCTGGCATTTAGATTTTCCCGGAGACCAAAGCGTAATTATTATTTAAAATCTTCTTGTTGTTTCTATATATTAATTATTATTATTATTGTCATTATTATTATTATTACATCATAAGTTATTATCAGCTAAAATGTGTCAAGCATACATATATGTTATATACCAGTAAAAATTATATTTTGAAATTATAATTAAAAAGTAAACAAAAATTTTAAAATTCGAAATAATTCAAACTGATTAAAATAACGCTATTTTCTATGCAACCTAAGCAGGAGGTGGTGAAGCTGAATGATGAAGATGTGGTGAACGTCCCCCTTCTTCTACCCCAGCCCCCCCCCCTCCAGGTGTAGGGGGGTCAGGGGAGGGGAGGGGGGCGGCAGCGCCCCCAATTAAAGAAGCCCCGGCAATCACATCGTCATGACGCCGGGCGCGTGATTGCCGGTCTCGGGCTTGTCGTGCCCGGCAATCAGCAGCGCGATTGCTCCACAATTGCCCAACCCACAAACAAAGAAGCAATCACAACAGCAGCATCTCTGGCTTAGCTAAGCCAGAGATGAGCTAAGCCAGAGATGAGCTAAGCCAGAGATGAGCTAAGCCAGAGATGAGCTAAGTCAGAGATGAGCTAAGCCAGAGATGAGCTAAGCCAGAGATGAGCTAAGCCAGAGATGAGCTAAGCCAGAGATGAGCTAAGCCA
>NW_025935708.1:205790-208117 GCF_000764305.2 Hyalella azteca | reverse complement strand
CCGTAAGATGGACGGCAGCCGTAATATGGACGACAGCCGTAAGATGGACTGTAGCCGTAAGATGGACGGCAGCCGTAATATGGACGGCAGCCGTAATATGGACGGCAGCCGTAATATGGACGGCAGCCGTAATATGGACGGTGGCCGTAATACGGACGGTGGCCGTAATATGGACGACATTATCGCAGCTGCGCTGTTTACGCTTTAATTCGGAACCTTTTGAGCGGACATGAAATGTCACGCAATGGATCCGTTGGCCGCGCATATTTCGATCATAACTGCGATCTTCTCATCTCCCGCATTCTGGCATCTTTTATGTAAGGCAGTTTGCACGCACAGCCTGGCAAAGGGCGATGCTTTTACGACCTTTTCAACCCAACGCATTTATGTCGTGCTGTGATAATTTGTGATAATGATGACTTATTTTTTAATAATATTATAAATATCAGCAATATGATATCGATGATGTTTAACATTTCCTTGACATTAGCAATTAATGTTATTTAAAAGCAAATAATTTCTATTTAAAAGCCCTGAAATGTTGCAGAACGTAATTTCATCCAGTCCAGTTCCATCCAGCCAGAGTCCAGCTTTACAGTCCAGCAAATAACATCTAGTAATTTCCGAATATAATTTCAACACTTGTCTTTACAGATATAAATACTTTACAGATATAAATACTTGTTTCTTTCCATATCTTGTGGACAATCAAAAGTTAAACCCGAAATTCTCGGATCAGATTTTGAAACCTGAAATTACTGATATGAAACATAAGAAAAATAAATAATAGCGGACAAGGCAAACCAATCTATTTAAAATTTTTCTAGAAAAAAAACTCCATACAGCATACAAACTTGAATCACGTATAAAATTAAACAGAAATCGAAAATTCGCATGTCGGGAACACCGAAAAAAGCAGCAAAATTTTAAATTCTCTCGCTGATACAAGGGCGTTGCAGTGGTCGGATGAGGGAGAGGTGCTAGTAGGTTTCCAGTGCGATAACACCTTCCTTTGTGCTCCGCCAGTCTAATATAGAAACTGCGTGACGTCACACCGACGTACGCTAGTGCGCATTACTAATAACTAAGCAATAGTGCGCATGGTCAGCACCACAATTAGTGCGCATGATCAGCAGCACAAATAGTGCGCATGATCAGCACCACAATTAGTGCGCATGGTCAGCATCACAATTAGTGCGCATGGTCAGCATCACAAATAGTGCGCATGATCAGCAGCACAATTAGTGCGCATGATCAGCAGCACAATTAGTGCGCATGGTCAGCATCACAATTAGTGCGCAAGATCAGCAGCACAATTAGTGCGCATGATCAGCACCACAATTAGTGCGCAAGATCAGCAGCACAATTAGTGCGCATGATCAGCACCACAATTAGTGCGCAAGATCAGCAGCACAATTAGTGCGCCCTTTAAGGCGTCGCCACCTGCGCCTCGTTGACCTGCGCGCACCTGTGCGTGATAATACGCCACGTGGTTGCGTATATATCGCTCTCTTATATAGTGCGTGTGTTACGCATACGTGGGTAATACGCCGTTGTTATTATAACTTCTATGCGTATCATTGAGAAAAGATACGTAATGAAGTAAATAATGAGAAATAATACGCTGGTTTTATACGTTTCATTCAGAAAAAAATACGCTGTGAATAATAACAAGTAATACGCCGGTGCGCGAGTAAAATTCATTTGTTAATACTCAAATGATACGCGCGTTGGTGCGGCTAATACGCTAATAGTGACGCATCTACAGGCCCGTTAATGCGTAATGAATATTGAACGCACGCACGAGACGCACATCACAATAAGCTGAGTATGGTGAGTAATAGTGAGGGTTTGTGTGTTGATGAATGTGTGTGAATGTGATGTGTAGTGTCACCATCACGACACAAGACAGACGTCACCATCACGCAACAAGACGTCACCATCACGCAACAAGACAGACGTCACCATCACGCAACAAGACAGACGTCACCATCACGCAACAAGACGTCACCATCACGCAACAAGACGTCACCATCACGCCACAAGACAGACGTCACCATCACGCAACAAGACGTCACCATCACGCAACAAGACGTCACCATCACGCAACAAGACGTCACCATCACGCCACAAGGCAGACGTCACCGTCACGCCACAAGACAGACGTCACCATCACGCCACAAGACAGACGTCACCATCACGCTACAAGACAGACGTCACCATCACGCCACAAGACAGACGTCACCATCACACCACAAGACAAACGTCACCATCACGCCACAAGACAGACGTCACCATCACGCCACAAGACAGACGTCACCATCACG
>NW_025935708.1:202807-204631 GCF_000764305.2 Hyalella azteca | reverse complement strand
ACATGCTTTATTGAGAGTTGGTTGCATTGGTTGCTAGAAAAAAAGGCTCACAGTAGAAAACCTGTCTCTTATACACATCTAGATGTGTATAAGAGACAGCACCTACCCTCACCCCACCTACCCTCGCCTCACCTACCCTCACCTCACCTACCCTCACCCCACCTACCCTCACCCCACCTACCCTCACCCCACCTACCCTCACCCCACCTACCCTCACCCCGCCTGAGATGGCACATCGCAAATCGGGATGACTCAAAAATTAGCGAGCAATCGAATAAGCTGCCGTAAAAAGGACTTCAAAGGCGCCGCGCAGGCGCCAATTTGCCGAGGCGTCGGCGCTAAATAAGGAGCTGCGTGTGGGTGGGAGGGTGAGAAGGATAAAATAGGGATAATGAGGAGGATAAAATAGGAAAGAGGATAACAGGCCAAAGAAAAGGGCTAAAATAATAGACAGGGATAAGTGACGAAAAATTAATGAAGGGAAAATAGACCAGCGGGAAGATCAGGATGCGCTATTGAGAGAAGGATAGATCATTGGAGGAGAGGGATAGTCTAGGGCAAGAGGATAGTTCACCGGGAGATCATAGTCCAGGGGCGAGGAGAGGGTTGGACCAGGGGGAGGAAAGGGATAGTCCAGAGGGAGGAGGATAGTACAGAGGGAGGAAAAGGATAGTTTGAAGGAAGAGGATAGTACATAGAGAGGGGGTGGAGGGTAGTACAGGAGGATAGGGTGGAGGATGATAGTAAAGATTTCACCGAATAATTGCCTATCGCGGGAAGTAGCCGCGCGAGTGACGGCCGCAAGTTGGCGGAAAACTTAAAACTTGTCTGAGCGACGCCAGCGTACGTCTAATCTTAAAATTCATGGAAGACAACAATAAAATGTATTCAGCTGAATGAAATTCAGGCATATCTACTAATTTTATCTGATTCTGTCTATTCAGATTCTTATTAATGCCTAAACATTATTGAGTCAATAGAATGCAGCATTCAAAGTCTGTTGTTTTATGTCATGTCCAAATGAATTTTTCCTCTTCCAACGATGCTTCACAGATAATTTTGATGGAAAATTTCAAATCTTCGCGTTCTTTCTTCAGCGACTGCGTCCACACAAATGTACATGCTGAACACAAATATCCTATAGGAACGATTCCTAAATGTCAAGGACTTCTTAGCTATCGTAACCTACGTGGGTTCCTTGGCAATAAAAGCCATAACTTTGCAACACATGTAAGGATGACTTGAATATACATACAATATTCCAATCATGTTCAATTCCAGTTGAAGGTTTCTATGGAATAACTTCCCTGTCTGGTAAACAGTCGATCGACGGTAGATACTTTGCTGACAGAAATTTGGGCATGTTTACCGTAGAAACACCGTTTATACATTTAGGGATAAGTAAAAGGTTGAATTATAGGGTTATAGATTCTCCCTGCAAATGTTAATTAACACGGCTGATCACAACAGGTGTACTGATGGTGTTTTTTTAAATTAGCACATCACAGTCAGTGGGTTTAGTTAGTACAGTTTACTGTACTGAAGGCAATGAAACAAACTTAATTTGTCTCTCTAAAGAAGAGTTGATGAATTACATAGCACTTTACTGTGACTATCTGAAGCTACATCACACAATACTCCATACTGTGCATCACAATCCACACAGCACACCAGACACCACACAGCACACCGTACACCACACAGCACACCATACACCACACTGCACATCATACACCACACAGCACACCATACACCACACTGCACATCATACACCACACAGCACACCAGACACCACACTGCACACCATACACCACACAGCACACC
>NW_025935708.1:200659-202279 GCF_000764305.2 Hyalella azteca | reverse complement strand
GTTACATCTGCCAGCTGCACGTTACATCTGCCAGCTGCACGTTACATCTGCCAGCTACACGTTACATCTGCCAGCTGCACGTTACATCTGCCAGCTGCACGTTACATCTGCCAGCTGCACGTTACATCTGCCAGCTACACGTTACATCTGCCAGCTGCACGTTACATCTGCCAGCTGCACGTTACATCTGCCAGCTGCACGTTACATCTGCCAGCTACACGTTACATCTGCCAGCTGCACGTTACATCTGCCAGCTGCACGTTACATCTGCCAGCTGCACGTTACATCTGCCAGCTACACGTTACATCTGCCAGCTGCACGTTACATCTGCCAGCTGCACGTTACATCTGCCAGCTGCACGTTACATCTGCCAGCTACACGTTACATCTGTCACCCCCCTCCTCCCCCGGCCGGCGGGGCAGCAGGCGCTGCTCTATTAGGCGCGATAAGATCGGCCGCTAATGCGTCGTGTTTTGGTCGATACGTGGGCGACGGGCGGCGCAGTGTCGACGCAGTGTCGGCGCAGTGTCGGCGCAGTGACGGGCGCAGTGTCGGCGCAGTGACGTGCGCAGTGTCGGCGCAGGGTCGGCGTCGTGTCGGCGCAGTGTCGGCGCAGGGTCGGCGCAGTGTCGGCGCAGGGTCGGCGCAGTGTCGGCGCAGTTACTACGCAGTAATTGAGGAGTGTCGGTGCAGGGACGGGTGCAGTGCCGGCGCAGAGTCGGGGCAGTATCGGCGCAGTGTCGGCGCAGAGTCGGAGCAGTGTCGGCGCTGTTTCGGCGCAGTAATTGAGGAGTGTCGGCGCAGGATCGGCGCAGTGTCGGTGCAGTTCCGGCTAACTGACGGCACACTAACGACGCAGCCACAGCGCAGTGTTGGCGCAGTGTCAGCGCAGCAACAGAGCTGATAATCCGACATAAGACAGCTGCTGTAGCGCTCTTATCTTGGAGCTTTGGGAGCTGCGCGACCCATGGGACTTGTTGGAGCTGTGGGACCTGTGGGACCTCTGGGTAATATGGGTCCCATAGGATCTTTGGGACCTGTTGGGCTGTCAGAGCTGTGGAACCTCTTAGGTCTGTGTGGTCTGTGTGGTCTGTGTAGTCTGTGAGACCTCTTGGGCCTGTGTATTGTGTATTGTCTGTGTGGTCTGTAGGACCTCTAGTGAGCAGCACCACCAGCATGTGTGGTCTGTGTGGTCTGTGTGGCTTTGTGAAGAAAGTGAACTGTCAACACGCGTGCCAGGCACTGGCAACACGCGTGCCAGGCGCTGTCAACACGCGTGCCAGGCGCTGGCAACACGCGTGACAGGCGCTGTCAACACGCGTGCCAGGCGCTGTCAACACGCGTGCCAGGCGCTGGCAACACGCGTGACAGGCGCTGGCAACACGCGTGCCAGGCGCTGTCAACACGCGTGTTCATGAGTCATCCCACGAGGCTCCAGCGCGTGCATCTCACCGCATAAATGCATCGCTAATGAGGGGAGCTGATGAGGGGTGAGGGGTGAGGGATTGGAGGGTGAGGGGTGAAGTTCTCCAGGAGCTGCCAGGCGGAATAGGGTTGGAGAACATTGAGTTTGGACCGGAAGACATGGAAATAAGTATCAAAGAACTGGCGACGTTTTCA
>NW_025935708.1:199091-199563 GCF_000764305.2 Hyalella azteca | reverse complement strand
GGTAAGAGTGAGGGAAGGAGTGAGGGAAGGAGTGAGGGAAGAAGTGAGGGTAAAAGTGAGGGAAAGAGTGGTGGAAGGACTGAGGGAAAGAGTGAGGGAAGGAGTGAGGGAAGAAGTGAAGGTAAAAGTGAGGGGGAAGTGAGGGAAGGAGTGAGGGAAGAAATGAAGGTAAAAGTGAGGGAAGGAGTGAGGGAAGGAGCGAGGGAAGGAGTGGGTAAAGGACTGTAGGGAGGCCGGCGTGTGTTGTGTAAGTGGTGTTTGTGTGTTGTGTTTTGTGTGGTCTAAGTGGCATGAGTGTGGCTGTATGAATGCCTGTGTGAGGGTCGGTGTGAGGGAAGACGCGACACCGAGGGAATGCCGGCACACAAAGGGCTGTGTGAATAGTGAGGGCTGTGAGGGCTGTGAGGGCTGTGAGGGCTGTGAGGGCTGTGAGGGCTGTGAGGGCTGTGAGGGCTGTGAGGGCTGTGAGGGC
>NW_025935708.1:192830-197919 GCF_000764305.2 Hyalella azteca | reverse complement strand
TCATTATACAGCTGCTGACACTGCCATTATACAGCTGCTGACACTGCCATTACACAGCTGCTGACACTGCCATTATACAGCTGCTGACACTTTCATTATACAGCGGCTGACACTGCCATTATACAGCTGCTGACACTGCCATTATACAGCTGCTGACACTTTCATTATACAGCTGCTGACACTGCCATTACACAGCTGCTGACAGTAAATTAGATGCTGGCACCAACAGCCGTAGATTTTTTCAGAATTATTATCACAATAAAAATGTGAAGACAAAACCTTAAATAATGGACCGAGTAACTCTTAGATAATTGCCCTTTGTTTAGGGCTGTGGTTCTTAAGGGCTGTGGGCATTAAGGGTTAAAAAGTAAGATGCAGTCATTAATTAGGCATGCAGATAAGGGTTTTTACTGAAACTACTGCATCCATTAACACCATTATGTCTGCCCTTAGTCGCGCTGTCCTTAATTTGTGACGCTGTCCTTAGTGGTTCTACCCCTTATTTTTTATTAGTGACGCTGCCTTCAGTGACATTATTCTTACCCAGTTAGAATTTGGAGCAGCAATCTGCGTCGATTAAAGCAACATAGCAGGTTTATAGCAGGTTTAAAGCAGGTTTAGAGCAAGTTTTCCACATGTTTAGAGCAGGTTTGGGGCAGGTTTGGAGCAGGATCGAGTATGACTGTCGCATACCAGCAGATTTGAAGCAGGTTTCACCAGCAGGATTGACCGGGAACGGTCAATTATTAGCAGGGATTTAGTTTAACACAACATGCAATATTCGTCAAAAAAGGGACAAACATGCTCTTCTCCTGCACTGCCACTGCTTCAAGCCTGCCCTGTACTGCTCAGGCCCAGCCCAAACCCTGCTGCAAATTTTAACTGGGCATTGGGGCACACACTTCACACTTCACACGCTGCATCCCACACTTCACACTTCACACGCTGCATCCCACACTTCACACTTCACACGCTGCATCCCACACTTCACACTTCACACGCTGCATCCCACACTTCACACTTCACACGCTGCATCCCACACTTCACACTTCACACGCTGCATCCCACACTTCACACTTCACACGCTGTCACCGGAATAATACAGACACCCCCCATTAAGGAGTAGTGTGAGGGAGTGTGAGGGAGTGTGAGGGAGTGTGAGGGAAGGAGCGGCGTATTAGCCGTAAAGTGCTTTAGGGAGGCCATTAGTGGGAGTCATTACTCAGAGCTGCCTAACATGATCCCTTATTGTGCTCCCCTCTCCCTACCCTCACCTACCCTCACCTACCCTCACCCTACCCTCACCCTACCCTCAGCCTGGACACTTGAGGTTGACAATTCCCTTCTATTAATTCTCGGATCTTAAACAAGAAAACTGTCGGCCGTGACACGCATCACAACGCACGCCATTGTCACCCTTACCGTCGAGTGTCCGAGGGAAGTATTTCCCCTCACAGGCCCCGGCCATAAGAGTCATAATTGCCTGGCCGCGCCCATTGATTCTCTAATCAATAAACTCTTTATAAATTTGTCCACTGTATTATTATGGTAATGGGAGTTGTGGCGATCGCGGCCTAACCCATCGTGTCATGATCATCCACAATCTCACCCTTATTGCACCTATACATAAAGCCTATTATTTGTAGTGATTCAAACCGAGTTGGAAAGTAAGCGGAATTAGACTCTATGGAGCTGTATCATAAAGGCGGTAATTAAGGCGGATTTAGAGAGGATAGGATGTTGGTTACGTCTTGGTAGCGTCGCGGGACACTCTA
The DNA here is from genome assembly GCF_000764305.2 of Hyalella azteca. Classification (NCBI taxonomy): domain Eukaryota; kingdom Metazoa; phylum Arthropoda; class Malacostraca; order Amphipoda; family Hyalellidae; genus Hyalella; species Hyalella azteca. The sequence goes on along the minus strand of NW_025935708.1, from coordinate 196,144 downwards.
TTTAAGAGCGATCAGGAGGCGCCGCGAGTGAGTCGCGCTCTCTGAAAAACATTGCCTTCCGACACGCTGACTTCTTGTGTGGATTGTGTGGACTGTGTGGATTGTATTTCTGAGTGTATGGTGTGTATGGCCTTCCGACACGCTGACTTCTTGTGTGGATTGTATTTCTGAGTGTATGGTGTATATGGCCTTACGAGACGCTGAATTATTGTATGGATTGCACATATGTGTGAAATGTGTATATTGTTTTCTTGAGTGTATTGGAATCTTCAGGGTAGAGTCTGCAGGGTAGAGTCTTCAGGGTAGAGTCTGCAGGGTAGAGTCTGCAGGGTAGAGTCTGCAGGGTAGAGTCTGCAGGGTAGTCTGCAGGGTAGAGTCTGCAGGGTAGAGTCTGCAGGGTAGAGTCTGCAGGGTAGTCTGCATGGTAGAGTCTGCTGGGTAGAGTCTGCAGGGCAGGGTCTGCAGGGTAGAGTCTGCATGGTAGTCTGCAGGGTAGAGTCTGCAGGGCAGAGTCTGCAGGGTAGAGTCTGCAGGGCAGAGTCTGCAGGGTAGAGTCTGCAGGGTAGAGTCTGCAGGGTAGAGTCTGCAGGGTAGAACGCCCGATTCCCGAACCTTAGTATGGGGAGGAAGGGGGAGGGACAGCAGACGACAAAGGCGGTGCATCTGCATGCCACGCTGTCCTACGCCACACGCCACATGCCGTTTGTCACATGGTGCACAACAACCACCAAATGCATACGCCACACGCCGCATGCCACATGCCACACGCCACATGCCACATGTCCTGTGCGGTCATCACACCGCGGGGGGCCGGAGCGCCACAATCGATGCTAATTTCCCGACCTCATTAACTGAACAAGAGAACTTCTTACGACAACAGTAAGTGCTATGACGGTCCTAAGTTCTACGGTGATCGTAGGTGGTGCGGTGGTCGTAAGTGGTGCTGTTGTAGGTGGTGCGGTGGTCGTAGGTGGTGCTGTGGTCGTAGGTGGTACGGTGGTCGTAGGTGGTGCTGTTGTAGGTGGTGCGGTGGTCGTAGGTGGTGCTGTGGTCGTAGGTGGTGCGGTGGTCGTAAGTGGTGCTGTTGTAGGTGGTGCGGTGGTCGTAGGTGGTGCTGTGGTCGTAGGTGGTGCGGTGGTCGTAGGTGGTGCTGTGGTCGTAGGTGGTACGGTGGTCGTAGGTGGTGCGGTGGTCGTATAATGTACTGCGTTGGTCGCGATTTCTGCATTCAAAAACGCCTGAAAAGGAAGACATGGCATTATAATAGTGATGCTCTGCGTACAAAGAAAGCGCCAAAAGATCGGCCCACTTGCAGAAATTGCTGAGACACAAAGAAGAAACGTTCCCAATTACCTCGAGGTTAGGCTGATAACCCCAAGCTACAAATTTGGGGTCGCGAGAACCAAACCCCAAAATTGTAGGCCGGTTGCATTACTATCAAATATAAACAAGGTGTTTCAGAATGTCATTCTCTGACGTGCTTGGAAGATGCTGACCTTGTGAACAGATGACATCACGCGGTATCCTACGATATCGCTCATTCTTGTCCTGTAACTGGAGTATCCCATCAAATTTGACCAAACTGCACGAGAAGCCGCTGTCAATTTGTTGTATTTTTACTTTGCTAAGCATTCATTAAAATTTAGCATTATGGGCTTTTTACTAAAACTAAGACTCGTCGGGAGTCGTGGTAGAAATTCTAGCGTGAATCCAAAACTTCTTCTCGGATAGATAATCTTTCGTTTTTATAGGCTGAAGATCAAGCGAGGCGATGGTGACAAGTGGGGTGCCATGCACTTGGTAGGGGCCCTTAATTGGTCCGATTTTATTCAATATATACTTCCTTATTCCTATTGCAGATATGGACTTCAAAATGAGCCTTGTCTTTACATCGTCATTTGCAGACGACATTTGGTACTGTTGTCGATTATGAACAAATTTTATAATGAGAAGCAGTACAAGAAGATCTTTCCCTTATATATGATCACTTCCCGATAGCTTTTGCATACCTCTCGATAAGTCCAGCATTTCAAGTCACGTTCCATCGACACCAGGCTTAAGTACTGGTATGGGAAATTGTTGACGAAGTATCAAAGTCCTTCAAAAATCCTGTATCCATTGCATGTACTTCAGCTCATCTCGATATTACGGGTCCTGGGCTCATCCTTACCTCACTGCCTTTCTCCTCTACCCAGAAATAAAGATCATATAGAGCGGCTGCTATCCCCGCGGTATACCTTGTAACTTCCCTCGTTACTGTTTCGTTGCAGCATGGCTTATTCTTTTCCAACACACAGCCTCTCATTTCTACTTTTCCCATCGTCTCGCTACCTATGGAAACAACCTAAAATGACTAGTCTCACGTTAAAATTTTGCTCCGTATAGTTGGCGCATAGCATAAAAGAACAACATGAGAACTTCGCTAAAATTTGGACACCATGTTGTGACAATAACTATTTATGGTAGATTATAGATGGAGTGGATCTGGCAGACCTTCCGAACGGGAAAAGCAATACCGACTGTCACACCGTCAGAGCCTTTGTGTTCTCTCCTGTTGAATACTGCAGCCAGGTGTGAACCCCGTACTAGATAAGTGCAGTTCAAACATTGGAAGCGGTCTAGCAAACTTTCATGCTTTGGACCAGCGGGATGATGGAGCTTCGATCACCACTGCATGGGATAGGTTTGAAGCACATTGGCCTATACTCACTGTTGAGGAGCCCGGAGATGTACACCATTCTCTACTGATGGTAACTGATAACTGGACTAGCTGGTCCCAACTCTGTGAACAAGACCTCCAGCATTGCTACGTATCACTTTGAGAGATGAGAAGACTGTGCATTAATAACCCCATCAATAAAGCAACGGCTTACCCCTGCCGATTGGATCTCTCTCCGTGGTGGCACCTTAGGAGCTACGAAGAGATAACAGCCTGCATATTTTCAGGAGACTCAGATGCGTTTATGAGCTTAATTCCTGATCGTCCGCCCCTGCACCACTAACATGTTGTCGCTCTGCATGCTGCTGTTGCTCTGGATGTTGTTGTCGCTCTGGATGTTGTTGTCGCTCTGGATGTTGTTGTTGCTCGGTGGCTTTACGCCTCATTGCCCTCGTAGGGAGACGCGCCAGTGCACGCAGCAGCAGCAGCAGCAGTGCACGCAGCAGCAGCAGCAGCAGCAGCAGTGCACGCAGCAGCAGCAGCAGCAGCAGCAGCAGCAGCAGCAGTGCACGCAGCAGCAGCAGCAGCAGCAGCAGTGCACGCAGCAGCAGCAGTAGCAGCACCAGCAGCAGCAGCAGCAGCAGTAGCAGCAGCA
>NW_025935708.1:131759-191481 GCF_000764305.2 Hyalella azteca | reverse complement strand
GTCCCTGTCGTCCCTGTCGTCCCTGTCGTCCCTGTCGTCCCTGTCGTCCTTGTCGTCCTTGTCGTCCCTGTCGTCCCTGTCGTCCCTGTCGTCCCTGTCGTCCCTGTCGTCCCTGTCGTCCCTGTCGTCCCTGTCGTCACCATCTCCAAGCTCACCACCCTCACCCTCACCCTCACCCTCGTCACCCTCACCCTCACCCTCACCACCCTCACCCTCACCACCCTCACCCTCACCACCCTCACCCTCACCACCCTCACCCTCACCACCCTCACCCTCACCCTCACCATCACCCTCGTCACCCTCACCACAAATTACCACCAATGAGTGGCGATTATCCAATAACAACGCCGAGGCTCAGATTGAATTGAGTGAAGCACACGGCTCATGAATAACACGCACACACAAGATATACACACACAATACACACACACTAACGCACACGACACACCCTGAGGTGCCACCGTCCAATGGCAGGGTGTGTGGCAGCAGCCAATACTGCCACCTAAATTGCCTTGACATTTCTTAGCGCACACTTCGCGTCCACTTAGCGGGCGTGAGACATCTTAGGCCTGGCAACATCAGCCTCGCGACCAATCACAGCACGGCATCTCCCTCGACTGTCAACTAATCCACCAATCACGACACTTACAAGATGAAATCTGTGACGTCATCCTTCTCGACGAATCACTACACGGCATCTTGATCTGTCAACTTACAAGCAGCCAATCAGTTTCTGTATACCGGTGACGTCATCATTGATGGACCAATAGGAGCACGGGGCTCGTTGAGTGCCAGATGAAGGAGGTGACACACATCTTGAGTGTTGCTAAAGTGCCTCTCAAGCTCATTAGCAGCTTCCCTTTCCCCTCCCTTGCCCATTCCTTTACCCTCATGGCCCTCCCTTCAACTTCTTTGCCTCTCCCCTGCCCTCATTTTCCCTCTTTTCATCCCCATTGCTTACCCTCACTCTGTCTTTCTTCACACTAAAGCATCGATCACACTCAGCTCTTGCTTGCATCTCATTACTTAATTTTCACTAATATTTTTGGCAAAACTCTACGGCCACAAGCTTTAAAATTTCACTTCTTTGATTTATAATTATAACTGGTGACTATATATGTGACAATATACGCATAGTTACTTAAAATCTCCCCCTAAAAATCTCCATTGTTCAATTACTCCTTATATATAATATAAATTAAATAAAAATATTTAAATGAAAGTTTTGAGTCGGATAATGAAATTGACGCTCTTTCCGTACTTTACTTTTTAAAATACGAAAAAAACATGCATTATCAATTAATTACTGTAACATTATCAAACTGCATTAATTTCAAGTTATTGGAACATTTGAAGACTTAATTTTGAATTAAATTATATTTTGTCGCAGTGATGATTGCATTTAATGGATAATTCAAACTGAGAAGTACGCCATCAATAAGCAAAATTTTGGAAAACGCGCAAATTTTTTGGTAATACAAACGAAATTTTTGTATTTATTCGTAAATATATATATGCCCTGTTTGACTATATTTTCTTACCTATATCTATATTTGACTATATTTCTTTTTATTACGGATTTCTGCCCGGGTAAGTGTTAATGCATTCACTTCATATATGACTAGATGTATATAAATATATTGGAATATATATATTATATATATGTATGACTAGATGTATATAAGTATATTGAAATATTACATTATATTTATGAATGACATTGTACATTGTCATACATTGTATTTATGTATGTATGAAATAGTTATAATGAAAAATTACTGATGAATGAACAATGAATAATTTTGGCACTACTTGAATTAATTACTTATTAGGTCTTCATCTGAATAAAGAAAATACTGAATATTTGCCACAGAAAATCATAATTAATACAAACCTGTCAGAATACCAGCCAATTCATTCGCCTGTCAGAATGTCAGCCAAGACAGTCGCCTGTCAGAATACCAGCCAAGACAGTCGCCTGTCAGAATACCAGCCAAGACAGTCGCCTATCAGAATACCAGCCAAGACAGTCGCCTGTCATAATACCAGCCAAGACAGTCGCCTGTCAGAATACAAGCCAAGACAGTCGCCTGTTAGAATACCAGCCAAGACAGTCGCCTGTCAGAATTCCAGCCAAGACAGTCACCTGTCAGAATACAAGCCATGACAGTCGCCTGTCAGAATACCAGCCAAGACAGTCGCCTGTCAGAATACCAGCCAAGTTAGTCGCCTGTCAGAATACCGGCCAAGTTTGTCGCCTGTCAGAATACCAGCCAAGTTAGTCGCCTGTCAGAATACCAATAATATTAATAATTATTATTATAATAGGTGTCTCCGTGGATTAGGAGCTGTAGGGCTGTCGCCGATCCATAACATATCGTAGAACATTCACAGCTTGTTGCGGTCTTGAACTCGCAACTTACTACTAAATACTTCTGCTTAACCGCCCGGCCTCTTTGCCGATTCTGACCAGAAACTGGCGCACTGAGTTGGTATCGAACCCGCAACTTTCTGGCCTAATCCTGGTATTTTGGGCCCATACTTTCAAAAAAGTTAAGAGATCGCAAGTTCATCAGCTAATCATTGACGGCCTTTCAAGCAAAATCCATCAATCATAGACAGGAAAATAGAGCGAAAGTACCTACGTTCACTCAGCGAATTATGCAAGTATATGGCCCTAGGGGCCATACTTTCAACTATCTATCTGGGCCACCTATCACCAAACTATCATCACGGGGCCACCCTGCCCATGGCAAGAAGCATCATAGAATTGGTGGCTTTTTCAGCCCCATGGGCCCGATGGAGTAGCGACAGGATTTCTATAAACGCCTTGCCGATGAAGCTGAGAGGGGATGAGTTAACTTAGTATCCTTAGTATTTGTTTGGGACCCCCCCCCTCTCCTGACACATCCTTCGATGCGTTTTTTAGCACGATCCCGGGTCGTCTGGTTATGGCTCACCAACGTCGGACGTGGCAAGCAACGAAGTTTTGCATTATAGCAGGCCCAACTGAGGGCATCAGCTGGCCCAACTGAGGGCATCAGCAGGCCCAACTGAGGGCATCAGCAGGCCCAACTGAGGGCATCAGCTGGCCCAACTGAGGGCATCAGCTGGCCCAACTGAGGGCATCAGCTGGCCCAACTGAGGGCATCAGCTGGCCCAACTGAGGGCATCAGCTGGCCCGGCAGAGGGCATCAGCTGGCCCGAAAGAGAGCATCAGCTGGCCCAACTGATGGTATCTGCTGACCCATAGACAGATGCCCGCGGTCGTCACGTTCAACGTACGTTACCTCCGAGAGCTCGAGACGGGCGATCTGCCTATCGACGCCAGGGGACGGCGGACGACGAATACACGACGATGTCCTAAACTTGACATGAGAAGATAAGGGGTGACTACAGGCGGGGTGACCAGCATATATAGTGTGACCATGGGCGGGATGAGCACACGGATGACCACAGGGGTGATCACAGGGGTGGTGAACACAAGGGTTATCGATGGGGTGATCGCAGGCAAGGTGACCACAATGGTGATCGCAGGTGCAGCTAATGGTGACTCCATTGATCCTCGCGTCGCATCCTCGTGCGGTAATGAATGTCCCTGCACACCTGGCGGGGCGGCGGCGGTGGGCGGCGGTGGGCGGTGGTGGTGGTGGTGGTGGTGGTGGTGGTGGTGTTGGTGGTGGTGATGTCACATGCAAGTCACTGCGATCGTTATGTCTAATTGCAGCAACGCTTGTAACACCTGCCTTGTTACAGCACCAGTCGCTGCAACTGCCACGTGCCACGTGCCAGTGCCACGTGCCAGTGCCACGTGCCAGTGCGACGTGCCAGTGCCGCGTGCCAGTGCCACGTGCCAGTGCCACGTGCCAGTGCCACGTGCCAGTGCCACGTGCCAGTGCCAGTGCCACGTGCCAGTGCCAGTGCCACGTGCCAGTGCCACGTGCCGGTGCCACGTGCCAGTGCCACGTGCCGGTGCCACGTGCCATCACTCTTTCATTCCTGAAGTATTTCATGAATAAATAATTTAAATAACGAAACTTCAAAATATATGGTATATGTACAATATTCATACAACGTCGTCTCATAAGACCATTAATTAAGTGCCATATTTAAAGTTTAATTTAAAATCCAATTAAATACCTAACCTTTTAACACTTCGTGAATATAATTCACTTAGAAAAATGAACGCGTCATATTGTACTATAAGTGACACAAAGACACAAATTTTCATCACCGTTTAGACAAAGTCACACTCATACCTCTGAGTGTTCTCCTCAATACCAAATCAATGTTCGTTAATAACGCTTCACTTGACGCTGGGCCAATAGTGAGTCAACGAAGCTAAATAAACCCCCATTGAAGTGCATCACTCAAAGAAATAAGTGAAACTATGTCCATGTAACGATACACTTTGTGCCCTTGTGTGAGTCAACCTGACACAGCTTGGCCCGATAAATGAGCGTATCAGTGCTACGTCCGCTCTCTGTTATACAGCTGTTTTATACGTCTGTGTTACCTCGTCTGTTATACAGCTGTTTTATACGTCTGAGTTACCTCGTCTGTTATACAGCTGTTTTATACGTCTATGTTGCCACGTCTGTTATACAGCTGTTTTATACGTCTATGTTACCTCGTCTGTTATACAGCTGTTTTATACGTCCATGTTACCTCTTCTGTTTTACAGCTGTTTTATACGTCTGTGTTACCTCGTCTGTTATACAGCTGTTTTATACGTCCATGTTACCTCTTCTGTTTTACAGCTGTTTTATACGTCTGTGTTACCTCGTCTGTTATACAGCTGTTTTATACGTCCATGTTACCTCTTCTGTTTTACAGCTGTTTTATACGTCTGTGTTACCTCGTCTGTTATACAGCTGTTTTATACGTCCATGTTACCTCTTCTGTTTTACAGCTGTTTTATACGTCTGTGTTAATTACCTCGTCTGTTTTACAGCTGTTTTATACGTCTGTGTTACCTCGTCTGTTATACAGCTGTTTTATACGTCCATGTTACCTCTTCTGTTTTACAGCTGTTTTATACGTCTGTGTTACCTCGTCTGTTATGCAGCTGTTTTATACGTCTATGTTATTACCTCGTCTGTTATGCAGCTGTTTTATACGTCTATGTTATTACCTCGTCTGTTATACAGCTGTTTTATACTTCTATGTTATTACCTCGTCTGTTATACAGCTGTTTTATACGTCTATGTTATTACCTCGTCTGTTATACAGCTGTTTTATATCATGGTTTGGATTATTACTGTTACTGTTATTGCTTCCTGGTTCTTTTGCTATTGGTGTTATTGCTGTTGAAACTATTGTGACAGCAGTTGTGTTATTGTAAATTCTTGCCTGATTTTATATTTGGATTGACAAAGTTTTCTTCCACAAAAATATTTTCCCCTGACATGTTTGTTCTCATTAAAAATTTTGATTTAAAGTAAAATGTAATATTTTCACTCCTAGTTAAAATTTTTCTTCAGGTGAAATTTTTTTTTGCAAATCAATTATTCCATTCGAGCAAGTTTCTTTCCTCAACAAAATTTTCCTCGTTCAATAAATTAATATCAAGGCAAATTTTGTGCTGCAGGAAAATGTTTCCCGCTGCTCAAGCTCCGGTGGCCGAGGAGGCGTTACGCGGAGTGTCAACATTACGCCGCAAGATGGCAACTTAAGTGCACTATATTGTACAGGACGGACGACATCACGCCTATTGGAGTGTCGATATGTAACAATGTGTCGAGCTGCTGCTATCCTAAGAGGAGATGCGATTAAGGGGAGATAATTGTATGAGTCTCGGTGTGGTCACGAAGAGGAGTCCACATTGGATTGGCCCGACCCTCCCCACTCTAGCAATCGATGAGCTCGCTGGAGAGGAAAGCCCGCCAATTGTGCCATTAGGCGGGAGACCGCCGCGCTGGAGGGTGGGGGGTGTATGTGTGCTCCCTCGATGACTGATGGAACAAACCTAAGACCGACGGAACGGAAGGCAAACTGTAACAGGTTTTAGTGCGGTGAGACCGCTGTGGGTTCAGAGTAATCAAACGAAAAACCATTTGCTCTGGGTTCTGGTCTTGTACTTCCATGCTTCGATTAAGCATTCATAGTCATCGAATCGAAACATGTGTGTCTTATTCAACAATTCACGACGATTTTAATTGAAAAATATTGATTAAAATCGACACGTGTTACATATAACTTTGTTCCCGTCGTTTTTCCTCTGTTTTAAACAAATTTTCGAATACATCACGGATTCTCAACAAATACATAATGATATGTACCCTTCCTCAGTTACCTTCTCTAACTTTGTTATTTACAATGGGAACCATGCAAGATAGACGTTAACAAATCTTGTTGTACAGAAGTTTTGGGGTACTAAAACTCAAAATATAAGCGTTATTGAGTCAAAAATTCCTTTTTTGGCTATGTCGATATATGTTAAACAGCCGCCCGCCAATAAATAAATAAAATAAATAAATAAAATCACGCATAGAGTCCAGCAATGCTCTTAATCCAGCAATGCTCTGAGTCCAGCAACGCTAGAACTGAGTCCAGCAATGCTCGAACTGAGTCCAGCAATACTCGAACTGAGTCCAGCAATACTCGAACTGAGTCCAGCAATGCTAGAACTGAGTCCAGCAACGCTCGAACTGAGTCCAGCAATGCTAGAACTGAGTCCAGCAATACTCTAACTGAGTCCAGCAATGCTAGAACTGAATCCAGCAATACTCTAACTGAGTCCAGCAATACTCTAACTGAGTCCAGCAATGCTCTGAGTCCAGCAGCACTCGAACTGAGTCCAGCAACGCTCGAACTGAGTCCAGCAATGCTAGAACTGAGTCTTGCAATGCTCGAACTGAATCCAGCAATACTCTAACTGAGTCCAGCAATGCTCTGAGTCCAGCAGCAGTCGAACTGAAACCAGCAACGCTCGAACTGAGTCCAGCAATGCTTGAACTGAGTGCAACCGTGCTTGAAAAAAACTGGCAGGGTGGCCCAGTGGCAATAGTTCAGAGTACGGTGGTTAAATCAGTGAGTTGCTGGTTCGATCCCAACTACACGAGGAAATTCTGGTCAAAACCGGCGAAGTGACCGGATGGTTGGGAATAACAATATTAGAGCAGTGAGTAGAATGTTCAAAACCCCAGCTAGCAGTAAGCATTTTGGGATGTTTAAAATCGAGGACAGGAAAAATTTTACTTCTCAACGCTGACACTACAATTACAAAGAAATTCCAGCTACGCTTGAACTATGAGTAATTATATCTGACCATCGATGCACGTGGTGAATTTAACAATTTCACAATGGGTACAATATGCAGAATTCAAGCATTGTCTTTACACGTAATGGACAGCGTCTGTGTTACATGGCAGTGAGAACATAAAAATATCTATGATCTACCATGTAGACGACCTTGAAGTCATTGCCACCATGCACTGACGCCATATTGCGGTTAAATTTTCATTGACTAAATATGCCCGCCTGATCTGACTTGAACTTAATTACTGATGAATTATTTGACAAGTTATGAGACGAAACCCATGGAATGAGCATAATGGCACTTGATTGTGTTTCAAAATTTTAAGCAACTTAATAGGAAATACATTTCCTTAATTTAATTGAGCAACATATATGTATTTTCAAGTGAAAGGCTGTTTTTCAGTAACGATTCTGACACACGCCTGGAAGATGTTAGACACGAATACGTCAAAAAGTTTGTATTGACAAAATTGGTTTTTGAAATAGATATTAGTGAAGTTTCAATGAAAAAATTGAGTCAGAAGTTTTCTCAAATAATTATTAAAGCTTCTTAGGTACATACGAGAGACTCCATCTCTAAATCTATCCTATTTTCTTCATAGAAACTTGGTTTTCAGTTAAATTGTGTCATCAGAACCTTACGAAAAATATACCCCAGATAAAAAATTGACTGCTATAAGTTAAAGGGAAATGTTGAATCAGTTCTACCTAAAAGTAGTTGAAATGATTTATGCTGTAAAATTGCTAGATGTAACTATACATTTGTCGCAGTTACATTTCCAGGTCAACGATTCTGGCAAGATTTTATGGATAATAGCACAGCGTAATGGCGATACCTAGTAATAGTCATTTCAGAATCATATTAAATATTCTTATCCTTAACCAAGTGTTATTGCGATTTGTTTACATAAGTGCGTTCAAAAACAATCACGGTTTGCTGTGAGTGATAGGATATAGCGGTTTCAGCGTTTATTTGGCCGCAGGCTTGTCGCCGATTCTTAACATCGCAAAACATTGACAGAAGGTTGGGGTCTCGAACTCGTAATTCACTGCTCCAATTTTGCATTGCTCAACCACCACGCCTCCATGACGATTCTGACCAGAAACTGACTCACAGACCTGGGACGAACCCGCAACACTCATCTGCATTTATGTAATTATCATTAGGTCACAGCTTAAACAATCAAATCACAGATTAAATTACAAATACACAATCCATATTTGAAAATAATTAAAAAATATTTACAGAGTTAGTTATTTACTAGAGAGAACATAAATGTTTCGCACGATTTCGGAAGGCTCTTAGGTTTCTGAGTTACTCAAAAGAGACCAAGAAGAATGAAATTCTGCTACCCGCGAATCCCGCAGTTTTGTTTTGGATTCATTTTACCAGTGCTTTTTCATGATAGATCTTCATTCTGCAATCTAACGCCGGGGACGCGAATGGTCGATCAAGATGTCAATTCAAATTGACAAAGAAACTTTCTTCCGAAGAGTTCAAAAAATATACACAGCATGGAAAGTGAGTATAAAGATTTACATTGTTTTGAAAACTTTTCGTTAAGTGATCGTTGTGCAATTTTATTTATTTTTTGTTGCAGTTTATAATGCAGTGAATGCACTGTGATTGTATGTTTTGCAGAAACTTAGGAGTATTGAATTATTTATAGGCCTCGTATATAAATTATGGTTCTCATTTAAGTTTGCTCTGTGAAATGGCTCGGAAATTATGATTTATAGTTGTTAACTTGTTGGCCTCAGGTCAGGCCTGTAGTGTTGTCTAATATAGGCTATGAAATTATGAATGTAGGTAAAACCAATTTCATTCAAGAGAATTTTGGAAAATTCTCTGAAAATCAAGTGTAAAAATTTGCTTTCTGGTCAATTTTTAATAATTGTACATGAAATTGTACTCATTTCCTTAATTTCGTGAAAAAACTCAGCAAGGGCATCAAAATGGGATAAACTGAGAGCAAGCTACAAGGCATGGGGCCCAGGCATTATTTATAGGGTAAACGCGGTATATTCCGACACATTAAGGACGCATCAAAAAATGAAAAACTACAAAAAAAAATAACCGTATGCATTACTCAAGTTCTGTTTCCCTACTGAACATTCACACTTATTGTCACTGCAAACCTATCTCCTCCCAGAGTTTTTAAGCTACAGCAATGAGTAATATACCGCTCGATTCGCAAATAAAAGATCTAGAGATTGGTCGAAGCTTTTTTTCATTTTCGTTATAGTTTTGAAAATATTTTGAAAAAAGGGGAGGGGAAATTCAAAAGGGGGGGAGAAACCAATTTTTTTTTGAAAAATGCCCACCCCACCCACAAAAATTAGAATTTTGAAAAACAGCAAGGACCAATCGATAGATATGGTCCTTAGGCATCGAATGATATGCGTCTCGATGTTGTAGCTCAAAAATCATAGGAGGTGATAGATTTCTACAGTACCCCCTTTTTATCAGTTTTCTAAGAATTTCACGTTTTCTTTCACTTTTTTGGAAAAATTCCCATGAACAAAAAAGTCTTAGATTTATTTTTTACATATGTGTACTAAGTTTCAAAGTTATCTGTCGGTAATTAACCGAAATAGAATTTCCATAAGAAATTGACATTGCCATTGGAAATTGGAAATCTTATTTCGGTTACTTACCGACAGATAACTTTGAAACTTGGTACACATATGTAAAAACTAAATCTAAGACTTTTTTTATTCCTGTGAATTTTTCAAAAAAATGACAGAAAACGTGAAATTGTTGGAAACCGAAGTTTTTTTCTGTGTGACGAATTCATCACGCCAGGGCGTAAAGGGTTAATATAAAGGAAAAACTAGAGATGTGTCGGAATTACCCACGATGTCGGAATATCCTGCGTTTACCCTAAGTCATGATTTTGAAAAAAAAATTCATGTCAAAATTGGCAATCATTCATTGGTGGCTTTCACCCAAATTGCCATTTGCCAGAATGGTCAATTTTAAATATCAGGCAGAATTTGAAAATTTTTCAGGCTAAACCATTCTGGAAAATTGAGCTGAAGCTCAGGGTGCAGAGTTTGCAAGCTGCATTGCCAAGATAGGGATTTTCAGCCTAAAGTGTTGCCAGCCATTTTCAAGATGCGTCGCCAAGCCAAGCAATTTTAATAAGAAAATGCTGCTAACAACTTTGATTGTAAACCCTTACTCTCCATGCCCTGCAACACTTACTACACTCATTGTAACTGATTTCCGGATAAGCTTCACTGCATCCTGATCCATCCAACGTAACTACCGTAACCCTTACTGTGTGTGCTTGCGGTTGTTCGGATTTTCAACTATTTTCTAAATATGTCACCAAAGACTGGCTCTGGCAAATATCTGAAATGGAATAATTTCAATTCAAATGTTTTAGCAAGACCTTCTGAAAGTGTAAATTTTGCTGCTGATACATAAGCAAAGATTTTGCAATATTCACCCACTTTCTGCACCCTAGGCTGGAGCCATTGCATTAGAGTCGTTAGTCACTAAACATGGAGTCTGTTTGAAATTAAGATGTTTTGATGGTAAGCTTAAAAATACTTGAATCTTTATGCCAAAAGCCCATCCTTTGGCTTAGAGTTTGAGTTGTGCTATCCATTCTGAAAATGGTTAAATTCTAGGAAATGTTTAGTCATTTAGAACCACCAGGACATCCGTAGCACTCCAACGCTAATCACTCAAGGAGCAGGACAGCTGTGCGCTCCAATACAAGCAAGCTGGCAGCAGCAGGGCTGGAAAAGTCCTACTTTTTTCTAAAATATTGCGGCTCTAATCCATGGTCAGGAAGATGTGCATGGAAATTTATATTGTCATTTTATCAATCTGCGCCGTGTGCCAAGTGCCGTAATATGTTGGTAAAAATGCACTGTGCGCCATGCTCCGAAAGTTGTTTGAAGATGAATGCACGGCAACGGGCCGCAACGCCATCACACACGAACATATATCTGCATCGAGTTGACTAGATTTCTAACGTGTTGACCCAGGTTCTACAAGTCGGCACAGTTAGGAATTCATTATCCATAGATCACAATTTGGTTGAACATGAATTGCTAAACTGAAGAATAGAAGGCAACAATCCACATGGCTTGAGATTGGTGCCTTCTAATGAAAGACTGATTTTGGTAAATAGTACAAACCTGTATGTCAATGTCAGGAATGCGTTACATTCCCAACATCCTCCCAGCCGGTGAAATGGGTTTGCGCTAAAAAACCTGCTTGTATGGCAAGTGTCAGGGGTAATTTGGGATGCTTTTCTAATGCGTCTGGCACCTTACAAATTGCTTATTGAATTTTTTTGGAGATGCCATATGATAGCCCCTGCAAAGAACTAAGAAGACATTGGAAGTGAGCCTAAATTTTTTATGAAATGTTTTGTGGTAAGAAGTTATTGGCAAAAAATACTAAAATTGTCCCTTACTACCCTGTATTATATGGTATACCTATGCCAAAATCAATGTTTATGTCTTTTAAGCTCTAAAATCTAAACATCTGTAATAGCTTTGAGCAATTGTTTATTATCTAGTAATTTTTGTTATAAATACTAAATTATGTTTGTTTTCAATGTTGCTTTAACCATCACCTTGGAAGATTATCTCTATTTATAAAAATAGCGATTAAGAATGAATGAAAATAAATTAATGGTGAAGAAACGGAACCATTTTTTCAACTGCTTACATACTTACAATTGTTTACATTGACAGAGTGAGAAGGATGGCGGAGAAGCCAGCAAGTGCGATGCTCTGGTCTCGTGTGTGGGGGCTGATCAAGAGGTGATCTACAGCAAGTCAACGGCTACACAGACATGGCTGCTCGGGTACGAGCTCACCGATACTATCATGGTCTTGTGCGAGGACAAGCTCTACTTCCTGGCCAGCAAGAAGAAAGTAAGAATTTTTTGATTGTAGTGTTGAAAATAAGAAAGAGATGAGAGGTACTCAAATTTTGTGAAGAGTTGCAACAGAGTTGTCTGCTTGTTGAATTTTGTACACATGTATTGGTAAAAAAATAGATTAGACAACTTTGAATTTTGTGAAGAATTGCAACAAATTGTGTGCTTACGATTCCTTTGGAATTTGAAAGAGACGTTTAAAAGATCATTCTCCAACAATAATATTTTGTAACTTCTTAAGTTACATTTTTATAAATTTCAGTGTAGGTATACTGTAAAATGGGATAACTTTGACCACTTTTTTTTCAAAATGATGCCATTTTTTCACTAGATAAGTTAAACTTAAATTGAAACATGCAAAATACAGATCTATACTATAGCTTTACTCATCATAAATTGCTGGCTCCTGCCTCTCATAGTTTTGATGTAACTTCAAAAAAAGTGATGGTCTTTGTTACCCCAGCTCTTGGGGTTTCTTTGACCAGGTGGTAAAATCAATTTTATTTTATGGTAAAATAATTCCAAATAACTCCAGGTTATGGTGCATTGTAGTAGAACTCTTCTAGTTACATATGCAAAAGGCTAATTTTAGGAAAGTGTCATAGTTTGCAAATGGGGGGCACCGCCCCCCAATGGGCGAAATGTGACCACCTAATGGCAGCCATGACAGGGTAACATTGACCGGTTTGGAAATTAAGTTAAAATTACCATATATAAGACTCTGTAGAGTCTGAAACATAAAGAAAAAACCTTAATAGGTGTATCAAACATAAAATATGTTATATAGGTACCTACCTGTTGTAATTTTAACTTAATTTCAAGCCGGTCAATGTTACCCCGTCATGGCTGCCATTAGGTGGTCAAAGTTCCCCCATTGGGGGTCGGCGCCCCCCATTTGCAAACTATGACACTTTCCTAAAATTTGTCTTTTGCATACATAAAATTCTACTACAATGCATCAAAACCTGGAGTTATTTTACCAAAAAATAAAAAAATTGGAGGGGGTACTCCAACAGGCTTTAAATAATAGCTCTTTTTTTGTGGGTCACATTATCAAATTTTTAACCTATTAGATATGCAAACTTATTAAATCTTTCTATTGTGTTACGTAGCCTCAGTATTAGGCCTTTGATGGCCATTAACAAAATTTTTCTATGTCAAATCGTTTTTGAGTTTTGGGGTTTTTTGTTAAAAAAATGAAAAGTGGTCAAAGTTACCCCGCCGGTCAAAGTAACCCCATTTACTGTACTTTGAAAAATTGAATGAGCTTAATCCATTTAGGAGTACCTTATCTATCTAGTCATTGTGTGCTTGAAGCATTTTTTATGGTTTTAATTTTTTAATACCTATTATTAGCATATCTCTAGGTCACTTTGTTTGTGAAATATCTTGATTATATTGACAGCTTCAAATCCTAGAATCTTTAACTTTGATGAGTTTTAGTTGTTCACCATTAATTTTATTTTATAGTATGCAAATGAGGACAAATCAATGTATACAATTGATTTGTATCTTTAGTTTACTCCTACATTATGATTCTTGTACTAAGCTACAATATCACTATAGTGAGCTACATTCTTTTATGCATTCATATAATGTTGGAACTACGTCCAATGCAGTTTCAAATTCAGTAATTAAAATAGTTATCTTGCCAATTCTTTTTATTTCTATTATTTTCCTGATGATGATATCATTTTCATGTGTAGTACCATGTCATATCATTGGATTTTATTGTGCTCTCTCATTGTGTTTTTGCAGATTGAAATCCTTGACAGTTTGACAAAGAACAAAGATGACAAAGCGCCCACGGTGGTGACTTTGGTACGTGACAAAGCAGACAAGGATGCTGCCAACATCAAGACGCTGGTGGCCGCCATCAAGGCAAGCAAGAAGGGCAAGACTGTTGGGGTGTACGCCAAGGAGAAGTTCTCTTCTGAACTCGTGGACGCCTGGAGGAAAGCCTTGAAGGACTTTGAACAGGTGTGATATTGTGATAATTTGTGAAGTTGAACAGAAAATGGTTCCATACACCACAGTGGTCATGATTCAGTATTGCAGTACATTTGAAATTGTAACAATTCGAGTGTAGGCTTCAATGTGTTAATGATTAAGATATTATCCGTGTTAATGCAGTATTTAATTTTAGTGACAGATATTAACATTCACATTGCGGTATTTAATTTTGAAGGGGATAGTGATCATTTGTAATATGAAGGCTGCTTTCGAAATCATAAATATTACAGGTTATAGTGCTGTATTTGCACACAATAATGATAGGGAAAAATCAATATCTAGGCAAGATACTGATTATATTGGTGTTGGCAGGTGGATGTGAGCAACTGGATGGGTGTGCTGATGAGTGTGCGGGAGGATGGCGAGGTCAACACCATGAAGAAGTCGTCCCTGGCTACCGTGGACGTCTTCAACAAGTACCTCAAGGAGCAGCTCATGGACATCATTGACAGGTCTGTCTGATGATGATGATGCATCATTTATCATCCGATGATGATGCATCATTAACAGGTCTATCTGATGACGATGATGCATTATTGACAGCGCTATCTGATGATGCATCATTGACAGGTCAGGTCTATCTTATGATGATGATGCATAATTTGCAGGGATATCATCTGATGATGATGCATCATTGACAGTGATATCTGATGATGATGATGAATCATAATTGACAGTGCTATCATCTGACGATGACGGTGCATCATTGACAGTGCTATCATCTGATGATGATGCATCATTGACAGTGCTATCATTCAATAACTTGAATGCCGCACAATTGACAGGTCATTCATTTGATGAATAGAATGCCCCACCAACAGCAGCAATTTCTTTTCAGGTTTATCACAATGTTTACTCATGACAACAGACGATCTGTTTTATTATTGTGTCATCTCGTTTGCGCTTAACTAAGGTCAGCATTTTGAATAAAAGTTAATATATTTAATGCCCAATTTCAATAGCAATATTGAAGGTGAAACTGGTGAATTAAAGGTGTCTTAAAAACTTGTTCTTCTTATTCATAATTTTAAAAGCAACATTAAAGGCTGGATAATTGAGTATGGCTTCCAAGTTTGTTTATTTGATATCCAATTTGAATAGCAACTTTGAAAGCTAATGAAGTTAATATGTGCAGGGACAAGAAGGTGAAGCACAGCAAAGTAGCAGAGGGCGTGGAGGCGGCCATGACAGACAAGAAGTATGTTAGCGTAGACCCTCAGCTGTGCGAGCCTTGCTACCCTCCCATCATCCAGAGCGGCGGCAACTATGCCCTCAAGTTCAGCGTCAGCAGGTAACATCCTGCTGCGTATGTTGATGATGAATAATGCTGCGTATGTTGATGAGGAATGATGCTGCATATGTTGATGATGAATGATGCTGCGTATGTTGATGAGGAATGATGCTGCATATGTTGATGATGAATGATGCTGCATATGTTGATGATGAATGATGCTGCATATGTTGATGATGAATAATGCTGCATATGTTGATGATGAATAATGCTGCATATGTTGATGATGAATAATGCTGCATATGTTGATGATGAATAATGCTGCATATGTTGATGATGAATAATGCTGCATATGTTGATGATGAATAATGCTGCATATGTTGATGATGAATAATGCTGCATATGTTGATGATGAATAATGCTGCATATGTTGATGATGAATAATGCTGCATATGTTGATGATGAATAATGCTGCATATGTTGATGATGAATAATGCTGCATATGTTGATGATGAATAATGCTGCATATGTTGATGATGAATAATGCTGCATATGTTGATGATGAATAATGCTGCATATGTTGATGATGAATAATGCTGCATATGTTGATGATGAATAATGCTGCATATGTTGATGATGAATAATGCTGCATATGTTGATGATGAATAATGCTGCATATGTTGATGATGAATAATGCTGCATATGTTGATGATGAATAATGCTGCATATGTTGATGATGAATAATGCTGCATATGTTGATGATGAATAATGCTGCATATGTTGATGATGAATAATGCTGCATATGTTGATGATGAATAATGCTGCATATGTTGATGATGAATAATGCTGCATATGTTGATGATGAATAATGCTGCATATGTTGATGATGAATAATGCTGCATATGTTGATGATGAATAATGCTGCATATGTTGATGATGAATAATGCTGCATATGTTGATGATGAATAATGCTGCATATGTTGATGATGAATAATGCTGCGTATGTTGATGATGAATAATGCTGCGTATGTTGATGATGAATAATGCTGTGTATGTTGATGATGAATGATGTGTATGTTGATGAATGATGCTGTATTTATTGATAATGAATGATTTTGCATTTATTGATGATGAATGATGCTGCATTTATGAATGATGCTACATGTATTAATGATGCTGCATTTATTGATAATGTATGATGCTACTTATATTTATAGCAAATGATGCTGCATATATTGATAATGAATGATACTGTATTTATGAATGATGTTTCACTTATTAATTATGAATGATGCTGCATAGATTAATAAGGAATGAAGCTGCATTTATGAATAATGAATGATGCTACATCTACGAATAATGAATGTTACTGCATAGATTAATTATGAATGATACTGCATACTGTATTGATAAGGAATGAAGCTGCATTTATGAATAATGACTGATGCTTGCTACATTTCTACTATTGCTGGAAAAAACAACAATCAAATAAAAGAATGAAATTTCTGTCATGGGGCAATGATATGCCATGTGATTACTAAAACTCTCAATGGCAGCAGGGTTGTGATTTTTTTTATTAAAAAAAAATAAAAAATCAATGATTTTTTGCTTTTTCCATGATTTTTTTATTTATTTATTTGATTTTTTTTTATTTTTTCAGCTTTTTTGTCTTTTTGAAGTGTTAGTTTTTATGTTGCAATTAGCCTACTAACAATAACAGTATATGGATCATAATGGATGGCTAAAAAGGGCACTTATTTCCTCCAATAATGGCCAACAGGCCAAGGTGGTGTTTACCACTTTGGGATTTTTGGGCAAACAAATATTGACATGTCTATTCATTAGCTTTGTAAAGTTTGTATGGAGCAAGGTGATGAGCTAAATATTGACCATTTAACTGGCTTCAATATACAAAAACACTTCAGGAATGCAGATCTTCTAGACATTGAAGAGTCACATAACAGATAGGTAGCTGATAGCACAGTGCACAGCACTATCAATAGATCTACTAGTTTTATGTCCTATAAATCTACCATACTCTACCCTCTATACACACCGACTAGTAGCGACTTAGTGACTGACTGCACTGTTCCCATTTAATTCAGACCAATAAACCAATACCAAACATAAACTGAACGATAACCAAACAAACCTCAAATGATTTGAAACGAGACTTAAGTTATGAGAGAAGCTAACACTGTTTGAAATAAACATGTGCACAATTCAAATATTTTATATCCATTCACTGCATTTAATTATTTTATATATAGTTATGAGAAAAGCTAACACTGTTTGAAATAAACATGTGCACAATTCAAATATTTTATATCCATTCACTGCATTTAATTATTTTATATATAGTCTTATAATTGTAATTGTTTTGTTTCTCGTTTTAAATTCACATATTTAAAGATTGAAATTGAATATTTTAATTAGAATACTCGTATTAGGGTGGCAAATCTAATTGCCAATCTCAACCTCTCAATATACAAGGTGGGACAGAAACGATTGAGCAGTTTTGAGGTAAAATAAAAAAGTAATGGAGGTACATAAAGAAGAAAATTTATTTTCCTAGAGGTTAGCATAACATACCATTTAGAATACTTACGTTTTGAAAACAATATCTGGAAGATGGGGGCTGTTAGCTGCAATACACTGTTGGAGTCGTTCTCAGAGGAGGGAGTAACCATAACAGTGAATTCCAAGCGCTATGCTGCAATGTTACAAAATTTCTTGCAGCCCAGGATGGAAAACATTGTTGAAAACAAAGCATTGGGAGAGGTATGGTTCCAGCAAGATGGGGCTACAGCTCACACAGCCCGAATGTCACTCACTGTTTTGATACGCATGTTCCCGGACTCTGAGGGGTGATTTACAGTGGCCTGCGAGGTCACCTGATTTGAGCATTTTCAATTTTTTTCTTTGGGGATGTACCGAGGTTTAAGCCTAACGCTTTGCTACGCGTTGACGTGACCGCGACACGTAGTTGTCTTAGGAGGTCGCGGCGCGTCAATCGGCCTCTTCTTGTGTCAACCTCCTACTGAAATACATGTGCGTGTCCCTGATCGTGTTTCTCTGACTCGAAGACTGATACAGGGGACATCTAAAAGAAAGGGGTTCAGAAGTCGCCCTCACACCCTACCACAGCTAAGGGGATGGATTTTTGCAGCAGAGGTTATGGCCATGCCTCGCCATACATGTGAACGTGCTGTAGAAAACTTCCGAGAACGACTCCTAACAGTGTGATGCAGCTAACAAACCTTATCTTGCTGATATTTTTTTCAAAACATAAGTATTTTAAATGGTATGTTATGCTAACCTCTAGGAAAATAAACTTTCTTCTTAATGTACCTCCATTACTCTTTTATTTTGCCTCAAAACTGCTCAATCGGTTCTGCCCCACCCTGTATAAGCTAGCTAACACATTTAAATTGCATATTGTAATCAATATATAACAAATAGTCGAATAGTTAAAGACTACTTTTAGCCTTATAATAATTAGCTATATTATGTTATGTTAAATTAGCTAAGCTGCTAGCTATGTACAATGTATTGCAACACTTGATGCCTCTGTACCAAAAACATACAATTTATTGGAACCTAATACACACTAAAGGCAACAAGTTTATATACCAATTTGTCATTCATAGTACATTTATGCTAAACCATGAATAACAATACCTCAATATAAATTACTAATAATATGAATAACAATAATCAATATATTAGACTGCCACTCAATGTATTTAAATTAAATATATGAAAAAATAAAATCATGATTTTTTTATTAAAAAATCAAGTGATTTCATCACATGATTTAATCATTTTGATTTAATCATTGCCAACCCTGAATGGCAGTAATTTTGAAAGTATTTTAGACGGGTAGAAATTATTATAATTGCCCACAACTGCCAGTGAGAGTGTGTTCTTTTCTCTGGGGGGGATGATAATTATTAAAGTTGCTTGAAGCTTGTTAGAGTTACTGCAAGATTTAATTGTTTACAGCGACAAAAGCGTGCTGGAGTTTGGGGCGATCGTGGTGTGCCTGGGCGTGCGCTACAAGAACTACTGCAGCAACATCTGCCGTACGTTCCTTGTCAACCCTTCAGACAAGATGCAGAAAAACTACGAGTTTCTGCTCACTGCTTATGAGAAACTCATCGAGAAACTTAAGGTGGGAAGCTGTTGTGTAGTGTCAAACTTTGTGGCATTAGTGGAAAACTTTGTGTTGGTGGAGAACTTTGTAAGCTTTACACTGTATCAGTGTGAAACTAATGCTTTTAAACGTAGCAATACAAGTACTTCATCACTGCAAAGCTAATTCTTTACAAGTGAAGAATCACTCCTGTGTCGGTGTTCATACAACAATATTTATTATATTTTCAAAGAATTGCATCACTGTTTGAGCATTGCAGCATGCGTGAAGAGTTGATTAATAGTTGTAGCTCTACAATTCAATAATTGAATGCTATAAACTTTTTTGATATATTTACAGAAAGATGTTATCACTGTTGACCCTAATACGTTCTGTTGAAGTTTTAAACCTCTACATGATCACTGCTAACAATTTTTTAGTCATAAAGACTTCCTACTTGGTTAGAGTAAAATTCCTGCCACTTTGGTGAAAGAGTTTAGATCTTTATAGGATCACAGCATAGGCCTTTGCACCGCGAATACATGCTTAAGCAGACATACTGGCTGACTTCTAGTCTGTGGTAGGTGGGTTTGCTTGTAAAGCCGTCAGTGTTATTATGATCTTGTTTCTTTTTCTGTTAGTAGGACTTTAGCAATGAACTTCTGTATTTTCCTCAGGCCGGGCGTCGTCTGAGCTCCGTATACGAGGAGGTGGTTGCCTACGTCACGGAGCACAGGAAGGATCTCGTCGATAAACTCACTAAGAGCTTCGGGTATGGCCTTTAATGAAGCCTCAGTTTACGGTTACAATGTTTATCTAATGTCATTTGTATCTAAATTAATTATTTTTGCAATGATGTTGCAGAATTTTTTGCCTGCAATGCCTACTTGCTGAGCTCATATCCTCTCGTGCAGCTTGATGAAGGAATAGAAGAAACTTAGAAATGGCACGATGCTTGATGAACTGTTCTGTTATAGCAATCGGAATAATGTTAGTGTCGTGAAATTTCAATATCTAATGCGGTATGTATAGCAATAGTGACGACTGTAGAAATAGTGGTGATAAGCACTAGTAATGTTGGTGATGTTGTTGCAAAATGTTACAGGTCTGTAGTGTTGCTGTTATTTTAGGATATTAAATATTGGGACGGCAGAAGGAAGCGAGGTAATTGTGATGCTACAATAAGACAAAATCAATAATAATGTGGCTCCAGCTAAAGCAAGTGTGTCATGATACCAACAGTGGTGATGGTTGTGACGACCCCTTGCCATTGCAGGTTCTGTAGTCACGATCCTTGGCCATTGCAGGTTCTGTAGTCACGATCCTTGACCATTGCAGGTTCTGTAGTCACGATCCTTGGCCATTGCAGGTTATGTAGTCACGATCCTTGACCATTGCAGGTTCTGTAGTCACGATCCTTGGCCATTGCAGGTTCTGTAGTCACGATCCTTGACCATTGCAGGTTCTGTAGTCACGATCCTTGGCCATTGCAGGTTCTGTAGTCACGATCCTTGGCCATTGCAGGTTCTGCACGGGCATTGAGTTCCGCGAGTCAGCGCTGGTTCTTGGCCCCAAGAGCAGTGGCCGCCTATTGGCCGGCCAAATCTACAACGTCAGCCTCGGCATCGCTGACCTCACCAACGCTGACGCTAAGAACAGCACTGACAGCAAATACGCGCTCTTCATTGGCGACACAGTCCTTGTTAATGAGGTATTAGTGTGACGCAGTCCTCGTTAATGAGGTATTAGTGTGACACAGTTCTCTTTAATGAGGTATGAGTGTGACACAGTTCTCTTTAATGAGGTATTAGTGTGACACAATTCTCTTTAATGAGGTATGAGTGTGACACAGTTCTCTTTAATGAGGTATGAGTGTGACACAGTTCTCTTTAATGAGGTATTAGTGTGACACAGTTCTCTTTAATGAGGTATTAGTGTGACACAGTTCTCTTTAATGAGGTATGAGTGTGACACAGTTCTCTTTAATAAGGTATTAGTGTGACACAGTTCTCTTTAATGAGGTATTAGTGTGACACAGTTCTCTTTAATGAGGTACCTATTAGTGTGACACAGTTCTTTTTAATGAGGTATTAGTGTGACACAGTCCTCGTTAATGAGATATTAGTGTGACTCAGTTTTCTTTAATGAGGTATTAGTGTGACAAAGTTCTCTTTAATGAGGTATTAGTTTGACACCGTTCTCTTTAATGAGGTATTAGTTTGACACAGTTCTCTTTAATAAGGTATTAGTAATTAGTGTGACATAGTCCTCTTTAATGAGGTATCAGTGCGACACAGTCCTCGTTAATGAGATGTTAGTGGGCCACAGTCCTCGCTAATGAGATATTAGTGTGACACACTTGTCTTTAATGAGGTATTAGACACACCGGTCATAATCAAGCTATAGCGCTGAATTACATGTCCTTAGTCATCAACTATAGGGTGCAAGTCAATCTCATGGCCCATACAAGTTTAATTACTATTTTGATTACTGCACTGCATAAAGACGTTATATAACGTAAGATATTCACTCTTAATCCGTTATTCTGAGTGCCGGACTGCATATAGACATTACATAACGTAAATATTCACTCTAATCCGTTATTCTGATTACTGCACTGTATATAGACATTATATAACATAAGATATTCACTCTTAATCCGTACAGGACGGGCCGGGGACACTGCTGACGGGGGGCAGCAAGAAGAAGCTGAAGAATGTTGCGGTGTTCCTGAAGGAGGACGAGGATGGCGATGATGATGAAGATGAAGTCAAGGACACTCCCGAGATCATTGAGGGGGGCAGAGGGGGCCGGCGCAACGCTATACTTGATTCCAAGCTCAGGGTAACACGCTAATAAATCATTGATTTTGTATCAGAGTTAGAAACTTGTAACATTTATCTTATAACGATTTTAATTGCTTTTAATAAGAATATAAGATAATAGGTATCTAAATGAAAAAGTTTGTAAACCTAACACAACACTCTCAATCTACCACTGATATTTTCTACTATACTTTATATTTGCCGACCGCACATAGATTTAAATTTTTATTATGAATTTTTTCCATGTGACTTATATTGTTACCTTATACCTTATACCATGCACATGTATAAGCATCTTATTTTTTGTGCAGCAAAATAAGTCTCTTATCTGTTGTGCAATAAGACAGGGATTCGTGTAAGTCTCATTGCACCTATAATATTATATCACGGGCAGCAAGAACAATCGTCAGAGGAGAAGCGCAAGCTGCACCAGAAGGAGTTGGCGCTCGCCATGAACGAGGCTGCCAAGGAGCGCCTAGCGTCCCTCAAGGGCCAGAGCGGCGACACCAAAATCCGCAAGAGCAACGTGAGCTACAAGTCTGCCTCCTACATCCCGCGGGAGCCTGCCGTCACCTCCCTCAAGCTCTATGTCGGTCAGTGTGTGGTGCAGGTGTTTCGGCGCTAAATATACAAAGTTTATCGGAAGCGCTAGAAATCTTCACCCTACTACTACTATCTGGTGCAAGTGTTTTAGTAAAACATGATATATTTAGTTATTTAGCTAGAACGCTATGTAGCATATCATAGAATATTAAGTAAATTCTAATTCATATCAAGCAAATTCTATATAGCAATATCAAGTAGAATTTTTCAACACTAATACCATCTCAGTTATTATTCACACGAAGTGAATATCTGTGATATGCTGCAGATCGGAAGTACGAGACGGTTATTCTGCCCATCTACGGGCTGCCGGTCCCCTTCCACATCTCCATGATCAAGAACATCGGACAGACGCTCGAGGGCGACTACACTTACCTCAGGATCAACTTCTTCCACCCCGGCGCCAGCATCGGCAGGGGCGAGGTCTCCTTCCCCAACCCCGACGCCATCTTTGTCAAGGAAATGTTAGTATAATTCAGACTTCTATTCCCACTTATGGCCATCTAATAGCATGTCATTCATATTTCTATCTCACTTGACTCCTGAATAGCATCTATTCTCACTTGACTCCTGAATAGCATGCCAATCATACTTCAATGCTCACTTTTGACTCTCAAATAGCATGTCATTCACACTGCAAAGCTCATTTATGACTGTCCAAAATTGCATGTTGTTAGTATTTTAATTTAATGTAAATATTGAATCATAATGTGGTCAGCGTCCTTAATTTCTAAAATTGCAGAATAAATTTGTTACTAGTTGATGAGCAGTTTTTAAATTGTTGTTATTTTTTACGATAACTATAGGAAACAAAGTTTTTTTTCCTGCTTGGGAATATAAATATTATTTTTATCAATGTTGTGAAGCACGTCTTAGCATTTGATTGTCTCATTGGTGTGTCTGTAAGTATCTTCTCTGGATAATTCACAATGAAGATCTATACAATAATTGGAAGTGTTACTTGAATTGTGTTCTGAATCATCATGTTGCCTCTATTATATATGGCATGAAATGGTGCTTTCTGATGCGCTTACAGTGGCAGTGAGAAAAATTATCTTAGAACTTGTTCTTAATCCGATTTTGCTGTAATATTCTGATATAAAATATTAATGTAATTTTTTGTTGTGCAGCTGGAATATTCAAACGTTATTGATACGACTTATTTTTGTGTAGCTGCAATATTTGAGCCTAAATTATTGATATACCTAACCTCTTGTTGTGCAGTACATACCGCAACAGCAACAAGAAAGAGCCTGGTGAGCTGACGGCTCCTTCATCAAACCTCAACGAGGCCTTCAGGTTGATCAAAGAAGTCCAGAAGAAATTCAAGACGCGCGAGGCCGAAGAAAAGGAGAAGGAGAACCTGGTCAAGCAGGACACGCTCGTCATATCCAACAATAAGAGTAATCCTAAGCTTAAAGACCTCTGCATTCGCCCCAACATCGTACAGAAAAGGATCAACGGTACACTGGAGGCCCACACCAACGGCTTCAGGTAAGCTTTTTGTCTTCCTGATGGAAGCTCATGAGGCACGTGGTGGTGGGTTCTTATGCTGACTAATGTGAGAAGTCAGAACTGAAAGTCGTGGTGGCTGACGTCAACTTCTACAATACACTTTTTTGTTAAAGTTTATTTATATTGTAATTCTTTTATGTCACATTTTTAACTCACATTTCTGGACATTTCCAAACAAAATTCCTGTTGGATGCTATCACCGCCAATATTTAATTGCGCGTGTTATGCCCCAGTTGTGTTGATGTGCCAGGTACACGAGCGTGCGAGGGGACAAGGTCGACATTCTCTACAACAACATCAAGAACGCCTTCTTCCAGCCCTGCGACGGCGAGATGATCATCCTGCTGCACTTCCACCTCAAGGTGAACCTTCCATCTTGGCGGAACACTTCCCCTCACCCACACACACTTTTCCTTAATTCAAACACTCACCCATTCTTTTTGTGATTTTAGTATTTAACCTCAAAGTTAATATTTTACACTATTTATTCTTGACGAAGTACCTAGTTTGCTTAAAACAGACAAAAATTTCAAAATGTAACATAGTTCAAAAAGAATTTGCAACAATGTCACGTTGTATTATCACTCCTGAACAGCACACCATAATGTTAGGCAAAAAGTAGCATAGCTCTGCACTCACTTACCAAGGTTTCTCCACAGCACATCATAATTTTCGGCAAGAAAAAGCATTGCTCTGCACTAATTTACTAAGGTTTCTCCACAGCACCTAATAATGTTCGGCAAGAAGCATCAGAACTCTGCACTAATTTACTTACGTTTCTCCGCAGCACGCCATAATGTTCGGCAAGAAGAAGCACCTTGACGTGCAGTTCTACACGGAGGTGGGGGAGATCACGACGGACTTGGGCAAGCACCAGCACATGCACGACAGGGACGACCTCAGCGCTGAGCAGGCGGAGCGAGAACTTCGTCACCGCCTCACCTCTGCCTTCAAGAGCTTCACTGAGAAGGCATGTATTTCATCACCAACTGTTGTTTTATTTTGTTAATTATTGATAGTTTTTGTTATTATTACTGAGACTTCATTTGAAGACTGACAGACCTTGAAATTCAGGAATAAATTTACCCGATAGTTGTGTCGTTTTCTCGCACTACCCTCGGCCTCAAGTTCTACTCTACTTGTTAGACTTTACTTTTATAGTCTCAAAAATACTCATATGAAATAGTAAAAATTATCATACCAGCATTATAATAATCATTCATGGATGATAATGTATTTAATTATTTGTGCTCCATTCATTGCTGAATGCATTGTGAACTGTTCAGTGATGTCACGAACTGAAAAATAGAGTGCAAGCGATGCTAGAATTTAATGTAGTAATGATACTAATATTTTCATTGCAATTGATATCTAATGCTGCAGCTAATGATTGCTAATGCCTAATGTCATAATGATACTAAAATAGATGCTAATGTCTATTATCACGAATTCTAATTATGAATGCAGGTAGAGACGCTGTCTAAGAGTCAGGTGGAGTTTGACACGCCCTTCAGAGANAGTAATAGTACTAATATTTTCATTGCAATTGATATCTAATGCTGCAGCTAATGATTGCTAATGCCTAATGTCATAATGATACTAAAATAGATGCTAATGTCTATTATCACGAATTCTAATTATGTATGCACTGCAGGTAGAGACGCTGTCCAAGAGTCAGGTGGAGTTCGACACGCCCTTCAGAGAGCTGGGCTTCCCTGGCGCGCCCTTCCGCTCCACAGTCTCCCTCCAGCCCACCTCTGGTATAGTCTTCAGCTGCTTATTTATTAATTTATTTATTAATTCTCCATTGTTTTAATCGTGGAATTCATCTTAATGAGTGCCAGTTACGGATTCATTTTGTAAAGAAACTTAGTCTCTTACTAGTATCTTACGTCATGATTCGAATTTTGTCTCAATTATATGCACAGTTGTATTAATTAAGCTTTTGTGAGGATTCCAAATAAAGTCATGATTGTCCTATTCAGACAGGCTAAGTTTTGGGCGCGTCTGTCTGCATAATCCAAATGCTTGGATTATGCTTATGCCGTAACTATTTCCCTATTATTTGCACTGGTCCCTACATGTAATTGCAAATTTTGTAACTGTAAAAATTGTAATGTACAACAATCCACACTTGCACCATACAACAAGACGCACTCTATCCACCACAATCCACACTTGCACCATACAACAAGACGCGCTCTATCCACCACAATCCACACTTGCATATACAATAATACGTGCTCTATCCTCCATAATGCACGCAGGTTGCCTGGTGAACCTGACCGAGTGGCCGCCGTTCGTGATCGTGCTGGAGGAGGTGGAGTTGGTGCACTTCGAGCGCGTGCAGTTCCACCTCAAGAACTTCGACATGGTCTTTGTCTTCAAGGACTACACCAGGAAGACGGCCATGATCAACGCCGTGCCCATGAACATGCTCGACCACGTCAAGGAGTGGCTCAAGTCTGTCACTTATTTGCATCATACTATAAGATGTCATATACTATGTGATGAAACATACCACGTAGTGCAGCATAATATAAGATGCCATATACTGTGATGAAGCATACCACGTAGTGCAGCATACTAAATGGTGCCATATACTTTGATGAAACACACCGCGTAGTGCAGCATACTATAAGATACCATATACTATGTCACGAAACATACCACATAGTGCGGCATACTATAGGATGCTATAAAATGTGAAGAAACAGGCCACGTAGTGCAGCGTACTGCTACCTACCTTCCTTATGTCGCCACATACCATGCCGTGCCACATGCTAAGGGCTCCACATTGTTTGCATTTGCTACATAAACGGTTTCTTGTTGTGCAGTTCGTGCGACATCCGCTACAGCGAAGGCATCCAGTCGCTCAACTGGCCTAAGGTCATGAAGGCCATCGTGGACGACCCTGACGGCTTCTTCGAGCAGGTGGGGGAGTGGCTTGTGGTGCTTGAGGTGTGACGGGGGAGGGTTTATTTCAGGAGTGGCTTGTATTGTGGCAAGCCACTTGTGTATTGTGGCACTGGGGGAAGTGTAGGCTTGAAGGATGTGTGGGGGAGTGACAGGCTGGAGATGCTGAAGGACAGTATGCAGGGGCAGGTGTATTAGCCATGAGAGAATATTATGAGTATTAGATTTGAGCCCTGAAATAAATCTGGAGTTACTTTGATTTTCTCCGTCATTATTGTTCCCCTCCCCCAGGGCGGGTGGTCGTTCCTGGACCCCGACAGCGACGAGGAGGACGAAGCTGATGAGGACTCTGAGGAGGATGAGGCTTACAACCCAACCGACGTGTCCGACGAGGCCGCCAGCGACGCTTCTGACTCGGAGGACTACAGTGATGAGGCTTCTGAGGACTACAGTGACGACGATGGTGATGATAGTGGTGAGTTGGTGGTGGTGACGAGGAATATAGTGATGACGATGGTGATGATAGTGGTGAGTTGGAGGGACAGATGGTGATGATAGTGGTGAGTTGGTGGTGGTGACGAGGACTACAGTGATGACGTGACCACGTCAAGGAGTGGCTCAAGTCTGTCACTTTTTTTTTTGCAGCATACTATAAGATACCATATACTGTGATGAAACTTATATCACGTAGTGCAGCATACTATAAGATGCTATAAAATGTGAAGAAACATAGGTACCACGTTGTGCAGCATTATGCATACTTTAAGATGCTATATACTTCAAAAAAATACCACGTAGTGCAGCCTACCGCTACGTACCTTCCTTATGTCGCCACATTTGCTGTGCCGCATGCTAAGGGCTCCACATTGTATGCATTTACTACATTAACAGTTTGTTGTTGTGCAGTTCGTGCGACATCCGCTACAGCGAAGGCATCCAGTCGCTCAACTGGCCTAAGGTCATGAAGGCCATCGTTGATGACCCAGACGGCTTCTTCGAGCAGGTGGGGGAGTGGCTTGTGGTGCTTGAGGAATGACGGGTGAGGGTTTATTACAGGAGTAGCTTGTATTGTGGTACTGGGGGAATGGCAGGCTTGAAGGATGTGGGGGAGTGATATTGAGGAGTGACAGGGGCGGGTTTATTTCAGGAGTAGCTTTTATTGTGGCACTGGGGGAATGGCAGGCTTGAAGCATGTGTTGGAGTGACAGGCTGGAGGTGCTGAAGGACAGTGTGCAGGAGCCGCCGGATTAGCTCTGGGGTAATAGTCTTGAGTATTAGATTTGAGATCTGAAATATAGCAGGAGTTACTTTGATTTTCTCCCTAATTATTGCTCCCCTCCCCCAGGGCGGGTGGTCGTTCCTGGACCCCGACAGCGACGAGGAGGACGAGGCAGATGAGGACTCGGAGGAGGACGAGGCTTACAACCCGACCGACGTGTCCGACGAGGCCGCCAGCGACGCTTCTGACTCGGAGGACTACAGTGACGAGGCCTCTGAGGACTACAGTGATGACGATGGTGATGATAGTGGTGAGTTGGTGGTGGTGATGAGGTCTACAGTGATGACGATGGTGATGATAGTGGTGAGTTTGGACGAGCGGTGTAATTACGATAAGGGTGAGTTGTCAGGACAGGTGGTGTGATGACGATGGTGGTGAAGTGGTGACCAGTTAGGTGGTGGAGGAAATGTGCTTCAGCAGAAGTTACTATATACACACGCGAGCTAGCTAGCATGTGTATTAATAATATTATTATATATTTAGATTATTATTTTGTTATTATTACCACGCCGTGTCCTGGCAAGTATATCACTGCTCTCCGTTTTCTACCCTGTGTATTACTACGCGCACTGTTATAGCCGATGTATTACTACGCGTAGTTCACTGGCGTGTGCATGATGAACTAAATGTACTAGTAATAGTTATACCACCAGCAAGTTAACACCCTGTCTGGCCTGCAGGAGAGGCCGAGGGATCATCGGAGGAGTCAGGCAAGGACTGGAGTGACCTGGAGCGCGAGGCGGCGGAGGAGGACAGGAACAAGAACAACTACGACGACTACGAAGACGACCGCCATAAGAAGAAGACGTGAGATAACTTGATGCTTACTGCACCTGCTGGCTGTGCCTGTACCTGCTGGCTGTGCCTGCACCTGCTGGCTGTGCATGCACCTGCTGGCTGTGCCTGCACCTGCTGGCTGTGCCTGCACCTGCTGGCTGTGCCTGCATCTGCTGGCTTGAGTGCGGCACAGCTGGCTGTGCCTATGAAGGCTTGTTGTCTGGCTTACTCACCACACTTTTTATTCACTATTAACTTTATTAAAGCAGAATATTATTCACTATTCACTTTATTAAAGCATGGGCCCAAACTATCATGCTCAGTGCTATCCGTTTGGCTCGGCCCATTAGGGCTCTGTTGTTCCTGTAGAAAGCGGATGCATTTTTTTGGTGTAGTTTGAAAGTGTCGATTTGTTTGACTATAGGATAAGAATTTACATAATTATAATTATACAAAATTATATACAAAACTCTTCTGTGAAGATTTGTGATACATATCGAAAAAACGTCGCACTCCTCTGACCATGACACTTGGGCATGAGCATTGAATGCCTCTAATTCTTCAGGGTCCTTGTTTATTTTCTTTCAAGAACACCCTAGTGATACTTGAGCTGAAACGATGCAAGCGATACTTTGGAAAGAGGAAATTCTACGTACCTAAATAGGCATTTGACATTTTACACTCGCCAGCACGGGAAGGTGTTCATCCCACGCTCTGCTGTTCCATTCGCACTTCCTAACAATTTTCCCGTGAATTCGAACGTCGTGAATATGAATTATTTTCCTATAAACTCTCCACTCCAGTTTGCCTCATTAATCCGATGCGACTGCTGACTTCTGTTCATTTCTGCACGTTTTCTATTGTGGTTGTTGTGATAACATATTTAGTGTAAAAAATATGTTAATTTAAATTCTGCATATAATGACAAAATCTACTTTTGATGAAAGAACTTTGTCGCGTGTGGACTTTACTACTACTTTACTACTACTTTGTGGACTTTACTACTAAAAAAAAGGCATATTCACATGATTTTTTTTTGCAATGCACCTACGTATTTACGATGATTAATAAAACTTACCATGTTTTTTAATGATTTGGTTTTAATTCTCTTCATGTTCTAATTCTACTTATTTCTCCCCAACAGTCTGACCAAGAAGTCGTCTCACAGGTCCCCTGAGAAGTCTCATAAATCCTCGCACAAGTCTCACAAGTCCTCGTCGTCATCGCACAAGTCGTCTCACAGGTCCCCTCATAAGTCCTCTCATAAATCCCCTCACAAGTCCCCTCACAAGGACAAGAAACGAAGCAGAGATGACAGCCGCGACCACGGCAAAGATAAGAAGAAAAGCAGGTAAGACCTTGGTAATTTGTTTTTTTAGTAGTTATTCACCTATTTATTTTTAATTTATCTCATAATTGAGAAGCGTGGCCTTATCATACCTTATTTTTTATGTAATTAATTTGCCTGGTATTATCTAGCCTAATCCGTAATTTATTTAGCTTTAGATTTTATTTATAAATAAAAGATAGCGCGTTGTCGAAGCGCTATAAATTATGGCCACTTATGATTAAGAGTGCACGTAAGAAGCCTAAGTATTTACTATAGGTTTTTGAACAACATCTTGGATTCTATTTGACCATTTTCTCATATCGAGTGGTCTGCGTATGTTAGTTTCATCAGCTCTGAGTCGCCTAGCTTACTTTTTGATGTTAATTATAATTGAGCTGTCAATAAGCATCACTTTTGGCTAGAATCACTACGTTGATTTCACTCAAACTTTATTTTATTTCTATGTTATTATCACCGTGATTTGTCTGTGTTTCCTCTATCATCTCACTCGGTCAACTTTATAATTATTTAAGATATAAAAGTATTTAACACTCCATAAAAACTTCTAATATTTACTGTCCTCAGGCGCTGATGGTGAAGGACCGATGCTGCTCTCGCTTGGTCTCCGTCTGTCACCACATAGTGAAACATTTATTTTACCCTGTCATTGATAAACGGATACCAGAATTTTAGCCTCCTTGTTTTAGCCATTGTGCACATTTTTGGTTCATTTCCAGCATTGAAACTAGGAAGACATTCTCCTCACTGTTGCCCGTATCGGTGTGACCGAACCGGAGCTATTTTCTTATGTACCTTGTGTATCTCTTTAGTTGACGTAGTATAGAGTCATGTGAATTTTGCCTTCTTTATTTACCTTATGTTTTTGAAATACAAGTTATATCATGAAGTTCGATCATCCTTCCAGGGTAAATAGGAAACGACCGTCCGCGCCAGAATTGCGCATAAAAGTAAAAAGCGACTGTTACCACAAGAAAAATGATCATGCATTCTGGGTAATGCATGGAATTAAAAAACTACG
Organism: Hyalella azteca; assembly: GCF_000764305.2. NCBI lineage: Eukaryota > Metazoa > Arthropoda > Malacostraca > Amphipoda > Hyalellidae > Hyalella > Hyalella azteca. The sequence continues at coordinate 159,651 of NW_025935708.1, read as the reverse complement.
AAACTATAATAAGATAAGATATAAGATATAATAAACTACGAAACTATTGTACTGCAAGTTAGTTATGTGTACTATTTTTATGGATATAATTGAGTGCTGCGTGGCAGTTGACAGCATTGAACGCCCATGGCAAGAGTCATGGTATCCACACCACAAATCCTTCATGGTATCCAAACCACAAATCCTTCATGGTATCCACGCCACAAATCCCTCTTGGTATCCACTCCACAAATCCCTCATGGTATCCACACCACAAATCCCTCATGGTATCCACACCACAAATCTTTCACGGTATCCACGCCACAAATCCGTCATGGTATCCACGCCACAAATCCCTCATGGTATCCACACCACAAATCCCTCATGGTATCCACACCACAAATCNTGTCTCTTATACACATCTAGATGTGTATAAGAGACAGCCTTCATAGTATTCACGCCACAAATCCTTGGTATCCACACCACAAATCCTACTTGTTATCCACGCCACAAATCCTTCATAGTATTCACGCCACAAATCCTTGGTATCCACACCACAAATCCTACTTTGTATCCACGCCACAAATCCTTCATGGTATTCACACCACAAATCGTCCTGAGCTTAGACGGATCAGGCGAAATTTTCACTGTTCCCTTTACCACGTTTTACAGATTTTCACTTTCAGAGCTGTTAAACAGTTGGGTACCAATTAAACCCAGTTTAGGCAACGGGCTTTATGGACTAGTTTCCAGTGCTAATATAAGAATAAATTAGTGAGAATGAAACGGATCAGGCGGCAATGCTAGAGATTAGGTTGTTTTCACTGAAGACCGTACTTTAGGGACGAAAAATGTTTTTTTTAAGCCTTTAAAAAGCCAACTGGAAGCGGAAGAAAATCCGTGAAAAATTAATAAGCGATTCAAGGACGAAACAGAAGCGGTCGCCATGCTCAAAACTTCCAGTCCACTGAAGATAATTCTTGGTAGCTGGGCTTTGGTACGAATGTCATTGATGAGTGTTTATGCATTCGTAGACGAATGATTAACCTTTAGTTTAATGACAGTGGGTATCTCTCCAGGACCAGGCATACAAGTCCGAATTACTTTGATGACGTAAATAACGCGATTCTGCATATTTTTTATGCACGGTAGTGGTCAGCTTAATAGATCAAGATTTTCTGACGCGCTAGAAACCTACCACTACTACTCGTCAGTTTGCTACAAACCTGAAAATGCGGTCAAACCGTTCAATGTAAATTGACATTGCCGACTTGGGCACAAATTAGGATGTTTGATCTATTCTCCATTTAAAAGTCATCTGATACACGAGTCAAGTTTAGTCAAAAAGTCGCCTCTGAGACTATTAGAATGAGGAGAAGTTAGGAGACTGATAACTTGAAAGTTGTTCTGTATTAAAAAAAATTAATCAGTAGTGACTAAATGAATTAAGCTTAGAACATCGATTTGAATAAGCAAATTACCTGATAAACAAGTGGTAGAAAGCTAAAGCTGAGGTAACAAGTGTTCGGACTACATGGAACACTACCTATACCACGATGTTAGCTGTTGAACCGAACATGTCGAATATAAGCAGGCGTGGTTAAACTAATATTAAATATAATATATTTATTATATTATATATAATATTATTATTCAATATTAAATATGATATATTTATACTAATAATACAAATATCATTTTTATAATTCATATACACAACGTATATATGTACAATATACATATATAACTAAAATACATATATAATAATATTACGATACTATTATTTAACAATGTAATACGCGTTCAATGATACGTAGTAGTCCTGCCAATAGTGGGAACTATAACAGCAAACTGTAAGATGTGCGAATTAAGCATGATAAATTACCTGTTGTAAGAGAATAAATAAATAAAATAAAATAAATAAATTACCTGTTGCGAAAATAATCAATGGGCTCAATGCAGCACAGCTGTTAACGGGAGAGATTTAATAAAATTACCGAGCTCTCATGACCATAGTTGAATGAATGTTTACGTTCATATAATTATCTAGCAAAATACATTAGAGCTCACCTCTCATGCTGCTCACCAAACGTACTCTTACATGGCCACATTGTTACTAGCATGCGGTATAATGGTTACTAGTATGCGGTATAATGGTTACTAGTATGCGACTACATGGTTACTATTATGTTGTATAATGGTTACTAGTATGCGGTATAATGGTTACTAGTATGTGACTACATGGTTATAAGTATGCGGTATAATGGTTACTAGTATGTTGTATAATGGTTAATAGTACGCGGTATAATGGTTACTAGTATGTTGTATAATGGTTACTAGTATGCGGTATAATGGTTACTAGTATGTTGTATAATGGTTACTAGTATGCGGTATAATGGTTACTAGTATGTTGTAATAATGGTTAATAGTATGCGGTATAAAGGTTACTAGTATGTTGTATAATGGATACTAGCATGTGACTACATGTTTACTAGTATATGGTATAATGAATAACAGTATGCGGTATAATGATTAATAGTATGCGGTATAATGGTTAATAGTTTGAAGTCAAATGGTCACGATAGAAGCTCCTCTTTGACCACGAGAACGGTCGGTCTGGTGCGATAGTGCGCTGTGCAGAATATCGACTAAATTTTATTTACAGGTGTTCAGTGTATAGCACAACTGCTCCAAAACTCAACTAGTTTGTCCTTTGAAGTGAGCAAATCAAGTTGTGTTTGGTGATCACTCGGTTTACTTTAGTATTAGCTAGCTTGTCCGATCATTTTTCTCATCACACTCACTTTCGAAACTACGTGAATGAAAGCGTTCGAAGAACGTGTATAGCCTAGTGTTTCTGTAGCACTTGGAATGTATTGCCTTCTTCCTGGTATTATGTGGTCTTATACCTTCTATTATATGGTCTTATACCTTGTATTATATGGTCTTATTCCTGGTATTATATGGTCTTACCTGGTATTATATGGTCTTATTCCTGATATTATATGGTCATAGTCCTGGCATTCGTCACTGTGTTGAAATACGAAAGTCGACCAGAAAACGCCAACTGAATTGGGGAAATTTTGTATATGTAAGTATTCCAAATTTTAATAAAATTTTCAACAACCGTCAATCCCCGTTCACCAGAGCAAAATTTTATCGATAATTTCACGTATTTTGTTGACCTAAGAATACCTGCCTAATTAAACTATTGCTGGACGTAATTATGTATCTTAACGAGAAGGTAGTTATGCATCTTAACGTATTTCACGAATATTAAAGGAACTTCATCTGCCTGTCGCTGGCACATGAAAAAAGTCACGAAAAGTTCAAGAATCAGCAACAGGCCATGGGCCTATTTCTTCATCGCCGACACTGCTATTCTAATTAGAAATAAATATGACTGGTAGGTAACTACTGGTGGGAGTGAGAGGACCAACGTGAAGACTACAAAATATAGGCAGGCAAGAGTATATAACATCGACATTATCCGCGAAAATTAGCGAATGTCTGACTTTTGTAGGCTTGACACTCGCCAGTTATAGGGACGCCTGTCGGAATAATTCTGCCGAGCTTGCATGATTATTTTGATTTGAACTTAACAAAACATCCCTTAAACTTCAAATACACTATATCATATTGATATTTATGTATATGTATGGACATTTATTTACAATACATCATTATTCGTCCCAATAAAATAGATATTTCAGGAAAATTATTGTACTTCTACAATAATTTTGAACTGAAGCAAGTGAACACTGCATGTATGGTTGGTCTCTGAGATATCGTTTAGTTTGCTTTGAAAATCACCTTTGATTGCGGCCGAAGATTTTCACAACATCGTTCAGTTACGCTCTTGTAAATTTTGTGTAAAATTCAAGTCTGCCAGCAAACTTTTCTGTCGTTAAAGCATATAATTATGAGTATGTGGGTTAAAATTTTGTGTTTGCAACTTAATGAAATGTCTGAATTTTTTGCTTCTAAAAAGTGATTTACGTCATTTTAGTAAAGCATCAAAATTAAGCTTGCTTTTCCATCTAAAATGATTATAGAAAATGAGGCAGAAAGGCTCAACAGTTATAAAGGGCTTGCAAATTTCAAAGGGTAGGAAGTCAAAATAGCAGGAAATTTTTGTGAGGAAAGCCGTCTGCGGACGTGAAATCGATGTTCCATCGATGCGCCACCGAAGATACTCTTCCAATAAACCATCATCGATCGAATCACTCGTTTTACGATGATAGTGTCGCAAATGCTGTCTACATGGTGCATACATGAACCACTCTACTGTAATTATCAATGTTTCGCCAGCATATTATAATGCATGGATTACGATCTATTTATATAGATTATAGTATAATCTATAAGACTGCATATATAAGGAACTGCAAGGGACTCCCTTGCAGGTCCCTTATAATCTATAATCTACAGCTTATAACCAGCTTTGCACAGTTTACTTTTTCATTGTTCTTCAGACGCAACGTTCAATAATCAACGTTCAATAATATCGTTTGCTTTAAATTGACCAGAATAGACGAATAGTTGAATCAGAATAGACTAATAGTTGAAGCCCATCATTCGTTGAAGACAAACCATCATTTCTGGTGCATTAATAAATCTGATTCGTGCTCTCGAAAAAGAGTCAGCTAAATATTATTATAAGAATTCATAATTTACCATAAATATCTTGAATTATTTTTTTTGTAAAATGTTCAAAGCTCAAATCCATCAAGCTCACTCACGGTTTTATGGCATGAAGTTTCTTCTCGTCATCGCCGTTGTCTTGCTAGGGCTCTCAGCGTTGATGTTCCAACACCGTTATACAGGTAAAGTTAACCTTCCTGTACGCAGAATCTGATAAAAAATATTTTTTTTCCGACTATAATTCAAAATTTATGGGATTGTATGTTCTCATACACATTATAGTTATCCACTCGTGGTATCCTAGATTAGAAGCGTGGAGTTATTTTGCGTCAAAACACGTAACGCAAACAGGAAAGAAATTTAATTTATTTTACCTACATTACATTAGTAAAATTTGTAGACAATTTTTTCAACCCTTCCAGAACCCGCTTCTGGCGTTCGACAGGAGAACCTCAGCTTGCAAGAAAATCAGTTAATTCATCCTGCATCGTTACAGAAATTGCAACATAAGGTTGGTTCTTGGGAGTGTTTTTTAGGGAAGATAAATCAAAGAGCCAACAACTTTAAAAATAAGTTAATTACGATGGAACCCTCGCATTAATAAAGATCTATGTTGTTTGTAAATACGTAGGTATTTACAAACTTAATAACGTAAATACGTAGGTATTTACAAACAACTACCTTAATATGATAGCTTCTTGAATATGTAGGTTTTACAAAGCAATCAGCGGCAGTTTTCGGAACTCTATTGCCCTCTGAATGTGGTCGCAAATTTAGAGCGTATCTGAGGTGCAGATAAAATTTTTGTGCCCCTTGGTTTTACAAACGAGCAATACTTTGAAAATTATTCAATTTTTTGAAAGGGCTGCTGTCCAGTGGGCCATACTTTCAAAATTCGCTAAGTGAACGTAAGTACTTACGCTCTATTTTCTTGTCTATGATTGGTGGATTTAGCTTGAAAGGCCGTCAATGATTGGCTGATGAACTTACGATCTCTTAACTTTTTTTGAAAGGGCTGCTGACCAGTTCTCTATTCTTCTCTCCAAACCATTGGTAGCTTTTGTTGCAACAGCAATAAGAACCTGGGGAGGCTTGCCTGTATAGATAGGAAAAGGAAATGGGCTTAAAAAATGTAAATTATTTTTGATAATAAAATAAATCAAGTAGATAGACTTGGGGATTGCATCACTCAGAGAAGTGAGGAGAGGTTGTCCGAATCCGTTGTTTTTGGGGCAAACAGTTGAGAACTTCGCTAAAAACATGGAATATTCTTGGCTAATTCCAGAGTCAAAGTTAAACATTAAGCCATAAAAACTTTCATTGCAAATTAACAGAGCATGCGGCAAGCTCACTTAGATTCTAAACATAAGGTGTTTTTTACAGTGTCACTTTCTCAATATCATATTCTACATTGTAAATAACGATATTTTTGTCATACTTGGGATACCTTGATGAGGAGGGCGAAATTTCAATTTCATTTTCGCATGCCCATTTATCCTAGTTTAATCCGTTATAAGTAATCATTGCTTCACATATAATACAAATCTCCTCAGGTACCAAAGTTATGCCGTCTATCTGTCCATCACAGCCCATGCATGTCAGTTTCTGGATAGGTAAATGTGTTCAAACGTTAATAACATGTTATTGTTCAGCTTCCATGTTTGAGTCCAGGAGATCAGTCATCACGATAATAACATAACATAACATATTGATGTCGGCGCTGAAGTGTAGGCCTGATGTGGCCTGTCGCCGATTCTTTTTGGGATCTTGCACAGTCTCCCCCTTCTCTCGTTGTGATATGTCATAATCCTGAAGGTCTCGCTCTCGAAGTTTGGCACCATTCCGGTTATCATTTTCCATGTGTACAGAATGACATACCTCTCCCGTCTCCTCTACAGTGAGTACAGACTCAGTCGCTGTAACCTCCCCCAGTAGTTAAAATTCTCCATCCCTCTGATCCTGGAAGTAAAGGTTCGTTGGACTCCTTCCAGTTGCCGTATTGCGCCTAGTGTTAACGGAGTCCAGAGCTGGCAGCAGTATTCAAGGATAGGTATTACAAGGGTTCTGAAGAGTGTGATCATCCGTAAACCATCTCGCCTTCACTGCAATTACTGTTCTGATATCATAGAGCATTTGAGCCAGGCTAGCCCAGTGGTTACATTTAAATGTACCAAGGTTGGAGCAGTGAGTTGCGGGTTCAATCCCAGCTTCCTGTAACAGTCCTGTTACACATCTGAGAGGTGGCCCTAAAAAGCTGTAGAAATTGTACGATGTCAAGAAACGGCAACAGACAAGATTTGGCTTGGTTTGTAATTGTTTGTCCCAAATATTTTAAGCTTTATCAGTAAAGAATATCTTCAGGCATTTTCACCGAAAACGAGACTTCAGAAAATGTCATAGTTTTTATATTATTATACGTTTCTACAATAATTTCAAAGATTTCACCATTTAAATTTTAGAGTTAGGTATTGTGATATCGATGAAAAGGTTGGTCATAAATTGTAGTTTGTGCTTAATTTTTGTGTTTCTAGTAATAAATAATGAATTTCTCAGATTGGCATCCTAGAACGTCGTCTGGCCCGCATGTCGCACGCCATCGAGAAACTTTGGTGCACCACGCAGGACGTGATGAGCAACGGCGGATTCTGCGTCACGGCGGAAAGAATCTACACGGGCGGCAACATAATCTTCGAACCCGAGGTGAGAGGAATCTACACGGTCAGCAAATAATCTTCGAACCCGAGGTGTGAGGAATCTACACGGGCGGCAACATAATCTTCGAACCCAAGGTGAGAGGAATCTACACGAGCTGCAACATAATCTTCGAACCCGAGGTGAGAGGAATCTACACGGGCGGCAACATAATATTCGAACCTGAGGTGAGAGGAGTCTACACGGGCGGCAACATAATCTTCGAAGCCGAGTTGAGAGGAATCTACGCGGGCGCCAACATAATCTCCGAAGCAGAGGTGAGAGGAATCTACACGGGTGGCAGCATAATCTTCGAACGATCGAGGTGAGAGGAATCTATACGGTCGACAACACAATCTTCGAACCCGAAGTGAGAGGAATCTACACGGGTGGCAGCATAATCTTCGAACGATCGAGGTGAGAGGAATCTATACGGTCGACAACACAATCTTCGAACCCGAAGTGAGAGGAATCTACACGGGTGGCAGCATAATCTTCGAACGATCGAGGTGAGAGGAATCTATACGGTCGACAACACAATCTTCGAACCCGAGGTGAGAGGAATCTAGACGGGCGGCAACATAATCTTTGAAGCCGAGGTGACGCGATTCTACAAGGGAGTCTTCGAAGCCGAGTTGAAGGGAATATCAGCCGTTATCTTCATGTCTAGAATATAGCTATATTGAATTACACACTCCCGTTTAGTTCGAAAGAAAAACGAGATTTTTCAAAATTCGCGGCGCGTTTTTGGACGGACACAGTATCGCCTAATCGATTAAAATTTATAAAGCACAAAACCCAAGTCCAATGGTCGCAAAATTTTGTAATCCATACTCGATGTAAGTATTTATGTGATATGGCACTTTCTTAATGACAACAATTCAAAGAATTTCATCACCCATCAGCCTTTCCTGATCATGCAATTGCCACGCAGCTTTGCTACTTCGTGGAGGAGTTGGTGGGCAACGCCTCGGTGGCGGACTTCGGCGCGGGACTCGGCAAGTACGGCATGTGCTTGCTGCGTAAGAACCAAACTGATTTCCGTCTCGACGAAAAACAAAAGAAGCAATACAACGATGACATGAAGTCAACCCTCAAGAGCCTCAAAGACAAGCCTCAGGTTGTGGCTTCTTGGCATGGTTAGTAAACTTCTTGTCGAAGTTCGGTAACCCTCACTATGTACCGAATACACTGGAAGAGAAAAATTATTTTGCGCATTCATTATTTGAATGATTTGATAATGAGCTTCAAATTTTATAATAGCTTGAGATACAAGATTATTCCTTCCATTTTTCTTTTCATGTGTAGTCAGCAGAAAAGGTCTACGTACGTGCCCTAATAATAAATGCCCCTACTCATTCTGATGAAATTAAACTATTTGAAATGGGGCATTCGAAACGTGTGGTTTCAATGTGTAGATAAATTAATTTTTCTCAAAAATTGCATTTTTTGAGTGCCAAAAATTTTATTATCGAGATCACTTGCCATGCCTCAATTTAGTAGGAATACTTCGAATTTAGTCGGGAAAATACTCTATAAAACAACAAATATAGGTAAAAATTTTTCAAGGCATCTCTTAGTCTCAGGGCGTGATAAAAAATTGAATGTATCGTTCCTTCCGCAAACCGTTAAGTGTTTATCAAAAAATTGTTGCACTCGAGAGCCAACACTTTTGAATAATCGAAATTACAATTCAATATGCTATACTGCTTTCTTTTCGTATCGTTTCTGTATATGAATAAGTCTGAATTTCCATGCATTTTTGGTGACATAACGGAAAGCCAATTTTGTCCTCCGCCGCCCCGAAAGTTTCGACGGGGGCTTATACTGCTTTCTTTTCGTATCGTTTCTGTATATGAATAAGTCTGTATTTCCATGCATTTTTGGTCACATAACGGAAAGCCAATTTTGCCCTCCGCCGCCCCGAAGGTTTCGACGGGGGCTTCGCCATCGAGGAGGTGAGCGGCGGCTTCATCGCGCACGCCGACCTCAGCGAGGAGGGCCTCTGGCTCGGCAGGAAGTGGGATTGGGTGATGAGCATCGAGGTTGGGGAGCACATCCCGAGCAACAGCGAGGCTTTCTTCCTCGACAACCTTGCACGCCACGCCTGTGCAGGTAACACTGATTGTTTTAATAAAATTGCACGTGTAGGTAAATAATATCGTCCAAAATGAAAGCTCAAGCTAGTATTATATTATTAATGCCTCGTCAAATCAATAAAAACGTTGCAAACGTCCCAGAGAAACGAGAGACAATTTTCACAAATAATCACAATTTTCATAGCTTATCACAAACAATTTTCGGAAGAAAACCTGGTCAACCTGTTAGTTCACCTCAGTAAGAAAGGACTTTGTTTACTCCCCATGAGATCCGTTCTTGGACGCAAACTTTTTTGAAGGAACCTCATAAAAACAATGAACCAAAAAAATTTTCACAAGGATTTGAAATACTGAGAAACATATTTTTGGCTTGTTACGGCAGTACTGATAAAAAGTTTAGATTTAGTTATATTAGAAAACACTCGATGCAAAATTTAATTAGAAACAAAAGACTTAGTATTACAACCGATAAATAAAGAGCTGCCAGTCTCTAACATGCAAGCCAACGCTTTACAGAGCGCTATTAATATTTTGTAAATTGTAGCGTACCAAGCTTACTATGCGTATGAAGAAACCTTATCTTATAACAAAATTGCAAATTCATATTCAAAGATAAAAAAGTTTAATTAGAAATTCTAATGACGGACCAAATGAAATTCCGCCTATATTAAATTTCCGTTTCTGACTCCAAGCTCCAGGAGAATAAGAAAGGATTCACTACAAGGAACTAAATAGGCTTTATGTCAAGAGGGAAGTAAAGTGTCTTGGCTGGCTCGATCACTCATGGCTGGTCACAAACATCGCACCTACAGGTAGACAATCCCCATCTGCAGAAATTTACGTGAAAAAAGGAGTCAATGTAATATCATCAGTTATATAAAAAAAATCGGTGAAATTCAATAGTTATCAACGGCCCAGTCCCAAAAGATCATCCAGTTTTAATAAATTGGTTGGGAGCGAGGTAAGCAAAGTACTGGCCAAGAAACAAGCTTCACCGTTGAAGTCTCCTGAGCTTGAGGAAGAATGTAGCGCAAGCATGAGAACCGTGTAGCGCAAGCGAGAGAACCGCTGCCTAGCAGGAGAACGTCGGAGCCCGAGTTACGGGAACCTTGCTCTCGCTGAACCACCACAACGTCAGACCAAGAGGAGAGCAGGACATATACTTTCAAAAAAAGTTAAAAGATCGAAAGTTCATCATCCAATCATTGACGGCCTTTCAAGCAAAATCCACCAATCATAGACAAGAAAATAGAGCGTAAGTACTTCCGTTCACTTAGAGAATTTTGAAAGTATATGCCCAGGACTGTGGCCAAACTAAGATGTTGCAGGAGTGCCTTCAGGGAGCTACTAGGCAAAACACCGGTGAAGCGGGGGCACCGCGCGGTTAGAGTGGTGTAGGAAGTCTGAACATTCTTGCTACAGTGATTATTCTTCAGATTGGGCTTGAGACCTGCGAGAGTATCCGATTATTATAACCAATAAATTTGAATTGAATTCTACCTGATTTTTGTACATAACTATAATAGTTGGTACGGTTATAGAATTGTTTCCGGACATTATAGCGACAGTGTCAAATTTTTTACCCGGATCAAGGGAATAATGATAATGTCCATTTCAGAGCAAGGGAATGAGAAGTCTTCGAAAAAACTGCTGGCTTATTAATATATTTCCTAACAAGCATCATTCATGTTCAGGGATCGTGCTGACATGGGCAGTGGAGGGCCAGGGTGGTCATCATCACGTCAACAACCACAACAACGACTACATCAAGCAGAAGATGCTGGACCGAGGCTTCGTCTCGGACGAAGAGGCGGAGAAGCGTATGAAGGGACGTTTAACAGGTTACTTGGCCAACACGTCCATGGTCTTCCGGCGCAAGAACCCCACGTCTTGCCTCAATGAGTGAAAAGTTTACTGTTTGTTGCTTACGATTGTTTTCGAAATTCCTGTCGCCTTACTGAACAAGCGGTAAAATAAGTTGCCACCTCACAGCATAAACGTGTCTGCAAGACTATCGACTTCGATCAAACAAAGTGAATAAAACTGATTAATAAATATGAGTTTGAGAAATATGAAACTTTATTGAACGCCCGATTTGAATTAAAGGATTCAAGCAATGTAAGATTGGCAACCATATTACTGCAAGACATAACTTCACGTACGTCTTAACCAAGTTAACTAGAACGTCTCATGCGTACCTGTGAAGCGCACTGGCTTGTCAGCCTGCAGAGCTATTGCTAGATACTAATACGTAGTTCGTATATCGTATTAGGTAATTAGTGTTCACGAGGATTAGTTGTATTACTATTATCTTAGTGCATTGTAATGCGATCATTCCTATGCTTTTTTTGTGTGATTTTGTTATTCTTTCAGTTCAGAGTGGAGTCACACTTCTCTTTAATTTATTTCGTCTTGCTTACGATGGGAGGTGTCTCGGTAATATATTCTTCAATAATTATTCCTAAATAAAATTATAGAGTGCTCGTATTGTGAATGAACCTTTCTTACAACATTTTCAACCCTCTACCGCCGGGCATGAGTAACTGGACCAATATTGTCACAAGCCTACTTCCCGCAAAGGATACGTTCTAGTGAGCGTAAAATGACTTGCACTGATGGTTGCCGCCACGTACGACGACTCTAAAATGTTCTCTGTTGCGTACAAACGTCCTCAGGTTGCTACACGCAATAGTTTACGTATAATTTAAGTTGAAACTTATGTTCCCGGAGAGTGACATACGGCGGTGGGAGGTTAAGTAAGTGAGTGTACAACATTCTTTCACTCACTGTGTTATGAATTGATACACCTTTTTGCAACAACAACCCTCTCACCTATCTTGCACAGTTTTTATCCACGGTGTTTTACTCGCGCTGTTAAGATAGTCGGGGTTTCTAGTGCCGGTCAGTTGCAGTCCGCGCATTATCCATTGTGCTGCTTGCGAAGAGCCGGCAGAGCTGGTTAGTTATAACTTATAAGTCGTATTTGTGATTCTTTTCAAGCTCTGCGTTCAATGATTATGGTAAACTCTACATTCTTTTCTTTGTAATAGGCATTTTAGACTAGTTTAGCATGCGAAAGTCAAGTCGCGTTTGCACTTGTGGGATTATTAGAGAACATTTTCAACTTGATGTCGCACTACTGCTTTGCTTACTTGGTTCTTCCATGCATGGAACAAGCGAGTTGAAGAAAAATTGCTTAACTAAACCCAGGACATAACTGGGTCTCATCTTGTGCTTTTTCGTGTTTGAAAGTTTTTGCTAGTTTATAGTATTTTTTTAATTTGGGGCCAACATTCTTTTTAACGTGAATGCATCTTGTAACTTTTATCATGGGTTCCTCGGTGCAATACGCTTATACCTGTTTCACAATCTCCTGCGATGTCCAAAAATCGTAAAACATGAATTCTGCAGTATAATTTTTATGATCAGCATTTTAGTTCAAGAAAAGTAAATTGGCAGATAGAGAGAGAGAGCCGAGCCTTCAACTGAACTCCTTGCAATTGCAACCTTGAAACGTTGGAATTATACTGAATGTTTGCTCATGAAAATTCGATCAAATTTATTGCTAATTTCAATTTTTTAAATAAATTGCAAAAAGTTGTACAGTCCAGGTTCCCACGTTACAGTGTTTCCAAATGTGTGCTAGGAACGTTCCTCCGTATGACCCAATATAACTGCATGCATATTTCCAAGTAGTGGACATACGAGTATGTCATCAGAGTATGTATATATAAGAAGAGCTGTCACGTCCCGATATTCACGCTGCAGAAATACTTGTAATAATTGCCTTAATCTGCTCGGCAAAAGTAATAGAATTTTCCATTATTATTAATTGGTGCAAGAATCTACGTGAATGGTTATGGTTAATTATGAGATTAGCGTCGAATAATCACGCATTATTTCAGTTGATATTAAGTTGTGGAAGTGAGCTTTTGATACACAGAATTTATTAATAATTGAATCTTCCTACTAGTATTACTGGTTAATTTATTCGAATCTAGAATATTACGATAGCAATCTGCGTTAATTTTGTTCGACTGCGAAGCCATTCGATTTGTGAACTAATCAATGGGTTTAGTTATACGGTAGCCGGCTGATCAGTTATTAATGATTAGCAACTTGTTGGTAATATTATTCAACAAATAATTGGCTTTAGTTTTTATTCTAGTATTCGAAAAAAATTATAAGTTTATTATGAAAGAACATTTTTTTAGGCTACCTTCAAACAGGCTTGCTAAGTTGTGTGTTTGTGTTAGGGCACTATAAGGATAGTGCCGAGAGCACACTTCGAGAGGACGAAATAAGAAATAAGGACGATAACATCTTGGGTAGAACATAAACGCAAAGTGAAAATTCAATCAAATAGCTTTACTATAACATTTGCTCGAGTGTTTCTCTCGTGGACTGCAACACGTGGTCAACTGAACAGGTGGTCAACTTGAACTAATATTAGGGCTGATAACGTTCCCATCTAATCATTTCATCCGATAACATTGTCAGGGTATCGGAGAGGTTGAACGGCATCAATCGAATCGATAGGTAATAAGGGGCGGATCACACAATGTATTTAATTGAATATAAGTAGTAGTAGTAGTTGTATCGATGCACTGATGGTAGACACAGACTTCTACTACGGTAGTAGTAGAAGTAATAGTAGTAGTAATAGTAGTAGTAGTAGCAGCAGCAGTAGTAGTACTGTAGAATTGTGTTCTAGCGCTTCAGCTATAAAGCAATTTCGCACCGGAGGTCAAAAGATAACATTGCCAGCAAGGCAGAAGGTCTCAATTATTCAAAATTAAAAATTAATCATTATCAACAAGGGGCGGAAGGTCTCATATGTCCAGCCCGCTGAAGCTGGCTCGAAAGAAGCAGCGTTAGCATCGCAAAGAGACGAAGTGACAAGGAGGGACAGGTGACAAGCAACAAAAACTAAGACACTCGAACGCTTACACGGGACGTCGCCGCCCGCACTAGGGAGACAGAGAAGAGAAATGCAAGGAATCCTACCTACATGATAACTTAATGTAAGGTATCCTACCTACATAATAACTTGATGTATGGAATCCTACCTACATAATAACAATCCCCTACAGGAGCGCGAAATCCCATAGGACTTCAGACGAGCACAAAATTGAATATAAACGAATAGACAAGGACGTAGACGCGTATCCATAACATATAGGAACAAAATAAGGTCGTTTCAAGGAGTGCAGATAGCCGACGCTTGAATCACAGGCGAATGACGGTAGAATCACAGACGACAGAAGGTAGAATCACAGACGACTGATGGTAGAATCACAGACGACTGATAGTAGAATCATAGACGACTGATGGTAGAATCACAGACGACTGATGGTAAAATCACAGGCGACTGATGGTAGAATCACAGACGACTGCGGTAGAATCACAGAAAACTGGCTGTAGAATAACAGACGACTGGCGGTAGAATCACAGACGACTGGCGGTAGAATCACAGACAACTGGCGGTAGAATCATAGACGACTGGCGGTAGAATCACAGACGACTGGCGGTAGAATCACAGACGACTGGCGGTAGAATCACAGACGATTGATGTATGAAGCTCACGCGCCTGGCAAGACTGAGCGGTTCAATAGATCTACCGACGATAACAAAATGTCGTGGTAGTTGTGCTGTTATAACTCGGGTGTACCGATAGTCTCCCCAACCAGAACTAAAATAGACACAAGAGAAATCAGTATGGCCCCTTAAATGTTTCAAAGGTTTTACAGAATATAATGAACACTAATGGCAAATGAAGAATCCCCGCGACCGAGGACAACGATGTGTTGATTTTTTCGCTGGAGAAGCGGACAGTAGCGCTCATGCAGCCATGGTGAGAACATTTGTGCCGCTCTAGTGAAGCATTTTGGGTCAAGTGAATCATGGCTTGTTTGAACAATAATGGTTCTAAGAA
This sequence comes from Hyalella azteca, assembly GCF_000764305.2. Lineage (NCBI taxonomy): Eukaryota > Metazoa > Arthropoda > Malacostraca > Amphipoda > Hyalellidae > Hyalella > Hyalella azteca. Next base: position 144,303 of record NW_025935708.1, on the reverse strand, counting down.
GAACTCAACAAAGTAGAGTCCAGACGATATTCAATTGTTCTTTGAGATATTCCAAAAATATGAATTAATGTGGAATGTTCGCCATGCCGGTATATTATTAAGTATTATTATAAGAAGGTTACTCCAACAAAATGAAGAGAGAAACGAGTATTTTGAAAGTGAAAGAAGACCTTGTTAGTCAGGGTTTAGTTGTTCCCGACGATGCATTTTTAAAGGCTGGAATAAAGAGTATTAAAACAACGTACAGAAGAGTTGTTGAAGGTGATCCCACTATCCAGTTTCACGGACCTCACTCGACGGCTTCTAACGACGCACTGGCGGGTGCGAACGAGAAGATAACGGCACCTTATACTATCCTCGTGTACAGGCTTACTTGCCGGATAGTCACCAAGCGGCCGACATTTGCCGGATCTACTTGCCGCCTGCACTGTCCCCGTGTACAAGCACCTTAATGGATTCAGATTTTGACGCCGAATGTAAATATTACCCTAGGGTTAACTAGAAATGGCTTGATCCTTGCAAACATGTCTGCATCACCGGCTTAAAGTTTGCCACCTGATCGTTTTTTAAGCTTTTATTTTACTAAATGAAGAGCCATAGACACCAATAAAAATGGTACGAGAACGCAATAGGAGAGGTTTTAAAATTAAAGCGAACAGTTTCATAACAAAATATAGAAGTTCCAAAAATAAATAATAGAATTATTCCAATTTATGTTAGTGCAACGCATGCCAAGCCAAAACTTGCCTGACGACAGGCTAGCGTTCTCCATAGTTATTGATTATAATCAATAGATTATAATCAAGCTAAGCACAGTTTAGTTTTTCTACGTTTTTTTTCAGAGGCAACGTATAATAATATCATTTTCATTTAATTTCCGTACAAGACGACACTTAATAGACTAAATGAATTAGGAAGATCGTAAATTTCGCATAGGACCACATTGTACGTCATCCATCTTTCCCTCTGTCTCCTCCAGAGTCAGAACAAACTAATGGTTGATGTCAACCATTTTGAAGTCAAACCATTATTTCTGTCGTATTAATAAAACTGATTCATGCTCTCGAAAAGGAGTCAACTACATATTTAGGAGAATTCATAATTTGACAGAGATATCTTGAATTTTTTCAAATGTATAAAGCTATCCCTGGAGCTCACTTACGGTCCTATGGCCTGAAGTTTCTTCTCGTCATCGCTGTTGTCTTGCTAGGGCTTTCAGCATTGATGTTCCAACACCGTTATTCAGGTAAAGTCAATCCTCCAGTACGCAGAATCTGCTAAGAAATATTTTTATTGAAAATGATTCGCAACTTATAGGATACCATGTTCTTTTATACATTAATAGTTATCATATAACCTATATTAGAAGCGTGTTGTTAAATTGCGTCAAAACACCGCACACAAACTAAAAAATTAGGTTTTTTATTGATAAAGTTCAGTAAACTTTCTAGACAAATTGTTTCAACCATTCCAGAGCCCGCTGCTGATGTTCGACAAGAGCTACTCAGCCTGCAAGAAAATCAGTTAGTTAATCCCGCATCATCACAGACCTTGCAAAATAAGGTTGGTTTTTTGGATCAGTTAGTTTATCCTGCATCATTACAGACCTTGCAGGATAAGGTTGGTTCTTGGGAGCGGGTTCAATACCAGCTTCCTGCAACGTTCTGGTAAAGATCTGCGAGATGGCCCCAAGGAGGCTACAATAATTGTACGATGTCAAGAATTGGCGACAGACAAGATTTGGTTTATGCAACACTTACGCCACTATCACTATTGCGGCCTGAGAGAACTCTAACTGAGTATTAGCATGGCATGTGCATTATTATCACTAATAAATCAAAGAAAAATGTCGCTTGGTTTATAATTGTTTGTCACAAATATTTGAACCTTAATCAGAGAAAAATATATTCAGACATTTTCACCGAAAACGAGTCTTCGGAAAATGTCATAGTTTTGACATTATTCAACGTTTCTAAAATAAATTCAAAGATTTCACCATTTAGAAGTTAAGAGTTAGTTATTGTGATATCGATGCAAAGGTAGGTCATAAATTGTAGTTTGTGCTTAATTTTTGTGTTTCTGATAAAAAATGATGGATTTCTCAGATTGACATCCTGGAACGGCGCCTGGCTCGCATGTCGCACGCCATCGAGAAACTTTGGTGCACCACGCAGGACGTGATGAGCAACGGCGGATTCTGCGTCACGGCGGAAAGAATCTACACGGGTTTCAAACTTAAACAAATTAACGCGAACAGTTTCATAAGAAAATACGGAAGTACAAATTTTAAATGATAGAATCATTTCAATTTCTGTTAGAGCAACATGAGCCAAGCCACTACTCGCCTGACGACAGACAAACGTTCTCTATTATTATGGATTATAATCAAACTTGCACAGTTTAGTTTTTCTACATTCTTCGGACGCAACGTATAATAATATCTTTAGCTTATAATTTCCGTACATGACGACACTTGAATGGACTAAATGAATTAGCAACGTCGTAAATTTCTCATAGCACCACATCGTATTTATCCTAATTTCCTTTCTCTCCTCCCGAGTCAGAACAAACTAATGGTTGATGTCCACCATTCATTATTAGAGAAATATATCTTAAATTTTTTTCTAAATGTATAAAGCTATCCCTGGAGCTCACTTACGGTCCTATGGCCTGAAGTTTCTTCTCGTCATCGCTGTTGTCTTGCTAGTGCTTTCAGCGTTGATGTTCCAACACCGTTATCCAGGTAAAGTCAATCTTCCAGTACGCAGAATCTGCTAAGAAATATTTTGTTTGACAATAATTCAAAATATATGTGATTATATGTTCTCATTATACATTAATAAAACTTTATCTAATATCATAGATTAGAAGCGTGTCGTTAAATAGCGTCAAAACACGGAACACACACTAAAAAGTAATTCAATTTCTTTTTCTTTTCCTTTTTAAATTTATAGACCAGTTTCTTTAACCCTTCCAGAACCCGTTGCTGACGTTCGACATGAGCAACACAGCTTGCAAGAAAATCAGTTAGTTCATACTGCATCGTTACTCACCTTGCATGATAAGGTTGGACTTGGGATCAGTTATTTCGTCCTGTATCTTTACAGACCTTGCATGATAAGGTTGGTTCTTGGGATCAGTTATTTCATCCTGCGTCATTACAGGCCTTGCAAGATAAGGTTCGTTCTTGGGAGTGTATTACTTACAGAGCATAAATCGAAGGGCAAACAACTTTAAGGAAAAAGTCACGATGAAAGCCTTACATTATTAAAGATCTATGTTATTTCAACTTATTTGTAAATACGGTAGGTATTTACAAAGCTATCAACGGCGGTTTTCAGAACTCTAATGCATTCTGAATGTGGTCGCAAATTTAGAGCTTATCTGAGTTGCAAGTAAATTTTTTGTGCCCCTTGGTTTTACAAACGAGAAGCACTTCGAAAAAAGATTCAATTTCTTGAAAGGGCTGCTGACCAGTTCTCTATTCTTCTCTCCAAGCCTTTGTTTACTGTTGTTGGAACAGCAATAAGAATCTGGGGAGGTTTGCCTGTATACTTACCTAACCTTGGGGGATTGCATCACTCAGAGAAATGAGGAGAGGTTGTCCGAATCCGTTGTTTCGGCGGCAAACAGTTGCGAACTTCACTGGCCTATTTCTTCCATGGGCCTATTTCTTCAACGCCGACACTTCTATTCTATTCTATAAGCAAACAATATTCTTGGCGGATTCCAGAGTCATTGTTAAACATTGAGCCATAAAAACCATCATAGCAAATTAACAGAGCATGCCGCAAGCTCACTGAGATTCTAAACATGACATGTTTTTTTGCGATGCATGTCACTTTCTCAAGGTCATACTCTAGATTGCAAATAACGATATTTTTGTCATAATTGGGATACCTTGATGAGGATGGCAAATTTTTAATTTCATTTTCGAAGACCTATTCATCCTAAGTTAATCCGTTAGAAGTAACCATTGCTTCACAAATAATACAAATCTCCTTGCATGCCAAAGCTATGCTGTCATCATTCCATCACAGCCCATGCATCGGCCAGTTTTCGAATAGGGAAATGAGTTCAAACTTCAACATAATGTTATTGTTCAGCCTCCATGTTTGAGTCCAGGAGATCAGTCATCACGGTAATGAACCAATGAATAAAATCACACCAGATACAATCTGTTAGACATTATAGGTGTTATGAAAATGTAGCGCTCGTGATTGATAAATATAGCTTCCTATCCAATATACGAGTATCAGGAACTTGTAACAGGACCGACGCTGGCTCCAAATAGATCGAAGCCGGTGGAGCACAATTTCAATCCGTTGGAACGGAAAAGTGTGTCAGGATCCAATTCGCACGTTCTGCCAATAAATTATTATAGAAAATAACAATTAGCGAAGCTCGTTGGTGACCGAGACACTTGGCGTTATCCGTAAACCATCTCGCCTTCACTGCAATTCCTGTTCTGAAATCATAGAGCATTTGGGTTAGGCTAACCCAGTGGTTTACAGTTAAAAGTACCAAGATTGGAGCAGTGAGTTACGGATTCAATCCCAGCTTCCTGAAAAAGTTCTGGTACAGGTCTGTGAGGTGGTCCTAAAAAGCTGTAGAAATTCCGCGATGTCAAAAAACGGCAACAGACAAGATTTGGCTTACGCAACACTTGCACCACAGTCACTATATTGCGGCCTGAGAGAACTCTGAGTATTAGCATGGCATATGCATTAGTATCACTAGTAAGGAAAATGCAAATGTCGCTTGGCTTGTAATTGTTTGTCACTAATATTTGAAGCTTTATCAGTGAAGAATATATTCAGGCATTTTCACCGAAAACGAGACTTCAGAAAATGTCATAGTTTTTATATTATTATACGTTTCTAGAATAATTTCAAAGGTTTCACCATTTAAAGGTTACAGTTATTTATTGTGCTAATGATGCAAAGGTAGGTAATAAATTGTTGTTTGTGCATAATTTTTGTGTTTCTGATAATAAATAAATAAATAATGAATTTCTCAGATTGACATCCTGGAACGGCGTCTGGCCCGCATTTCGCACGCCATCGAGAAACTTTGGTGCACCACGCAGGACGTGATGAGCAACGGCGGATTCTGCGTCACGGCGGAAAGAATCTACACGGGCGGCAACATAATCTTCGAGCCCGAGGTGAGAGGAATCTACACGGGCGGCAACATAATCTTCGAACCCGAGGTGAGAGGAATCTACACGGGCGGCAACATAATCCCTAAAGCTGAGGTGAGGGAATCTACACGGTTGGCAACATAATCTTCGAAGCCGAGGTGAGAGGAATCTACAGGGCGGCAACATCATCTTCGAAACCGAGGTGAGACGAATCTACTCGGGCGTCAACATAATCTTCAAACCCGTGTTGAGAGGAATCTACTCGGGCGGCAACATAATCTTCGAACCTGAGGTGAGAGGAATTTACACGGGCTGCAACATGCACAATCTTTGAAGCCGAGGTGACGCGATTCTACACGGAGGTCTTCGAAGCAGAGTTAAAGGAAAATCAGCCATTCATGTCAGGAATATAGTTATATAGAATTACACATTCCCGTTTAGTTCGAGAGGAAAACGAGGTTTCTCAAAATTTGCGGTGCGTTTTTCGACGGACAAGGTGTCTCCTGATCGATCAAAATTTAAAAAGCAGAAAACCCAAGTCCAATGGTTGCAAAACTTTGTTTTCCGTACTAGTTTTAAGTATTCGATGTAATATGACACTTTTTAGCGACAACAATTCAAATCATTTCATCACTCATCAGCTTTCCTGATCATGCAATTGCCTCGCAGCTTTGCTACTTCGTGGAGGAGTTGGTGGGCACCGCCTCGGTGGCGGACTTCGGCGCGGGGCTCGGCAAGTACGGCATGTGCTTGCTGCGTAAGAACCAAACAGATTTCCGCCTCGACGAAAAACAAAAGAAGCAATACAACGCAGACATGGAGTCAACCCTCAAGAGGCTCAAGGACAAGCCTCAGGTTGTGGCTTCTTGGCATGGTTAGTAAACTTATTGTCGAAGTTCGGCAGCCCTCACTATGTACTAAATACACTAGAACAGAGAAATGATTTTGCGCATTCATTATTTGAATGATTTGATAATGAGATTCAAATTTTATAATAGCTTGAGATATAAGTTTATTCCTTCCATTCTTCTTTTCATGTGTAGTCAGCAGAAAAGTTCTACGTGCCCTAATAATGACCCTACTCATTCTGATGAAACTAAACTATTTGAAATGAGGCATTCGAAATGCGTGGTTTCAATGTGTAGATGAATTAATTTTTCTTAAAATTTGCATTTTATGAGTGCCAAAATTTTTATTGTCGTGATCACTTGCCATGCCTCAATTTAGTAGGAATAATACGAATTTAGTCAGGAAAATACTCTAAAAAACAACAAATATAAGTAAAAATTTCTCAAGGCATCTCTTATTCTCAGGGTATGATAGAAAATTGAATGTATTATTCCTTCCGCAAACCGTTCCGTGTTTATCAAAAAATTGTTGCACTCGAGAGGCAACTAAACAGTTTTGAATAATCGAAGTAATTTATTCAATATGCTATACTGCTTTCTTTTCGTATCGTGTCTGTATATGAAAAAGTCTGCATTTCCACGCATTTTTGGTGACATAACGGAAAGCCAATTTTGTCCTCCGCCGCCCCGAAGGTTTCGACGGGGGCTTTGCCATCGAGGAGGTGAGCGGCGGCTTCATCGCGCACGCCGACCTCAGCGAGGAGGGCCTCTGGCTCGGCAGGAAGTGGGACTGGGTGATGAGCATCGAGGTTGGGGAGCACATCCCGAGCAACAGCGAGGCTTTCTTTAAACACCGGTGAAGCGGGGACACCGCGAAGTTGGAGTGGTGTAGGAAATCTGAACATTCTTGCTACAGTGATTATTCTTCAGATTGGGCTTGAGACCTGCGAGAAAATCCGATTATTATAACCAATAAATTTAAATTGAATTCTACCTGATTTTTGTACATAGCTATAATAGTGGGTACGGTAGTAGAATTGTTTCCGGACATTATAGTGACAGTGTCAAGTTTTTTACTCGGATCAAGGGAATAATGATAATGTCCATTTCGGAGCAAGGGAATGAGAAGTCTTCGAAAAAAACTGCTGACTTATTAATATATTTCCTAACCGTCATGAGCGTCATCATTCATGTTCAGGGATCGTGCTGACATGGGCAGTGGAGGGCCAGGGTGGCCATCATCACGTCAACAACCACAACAACGACTACATCAAGCAGAAGATGCTGGACCGAGGCTTCGTCTCGGACGAAGAGGCGGAGAAGCGTATGAAGGCTCGTGTAACAGGTTACTTGGCCAACACGTCCATGGTCTTCCGGCGCAAGAACCCCACGTCTTGCCTCAATGAGTGAAAAGTTTACTGTTTGTTGCTTACGATTGTTCTCGAAGTTCCTGTCGCCTTACTGAACCAGCGGGTGAAAATTAGTTGCCAACGCAGAGCATAAACGTGTCTGCAAGACTATCGACTTAATCAAACAAAAAGTATACAACTAATTAATAAATATGAGTGTGTGAAACATAAAACTCTCTTGAACAACCAATTTGAATTCAAAGAATTGAATCGCTGTAAGATTGTCATCCATATTACTGCAAGACATTCACGTATGTCCTAACCAAGTTACCTAGAACGTCACGTATGTCTTAACCAAGTTACCTAGAACGTCTCATGCGTACCTGTGAAGCGCACTGGGTTGTCAGGCTGCAGAGCTAATGCTAGGTACTAATACGTAGTTCGTATGTTCATGTTTGGTAATTAGTGTTCACGAGGATTTATTTGTATTACTATTTTTTAGTGTATTGTAATCCAGTCACTCCGATGCTTTTTATTTGTGCGATTTTATTGGTCTTTCAGTTCAGAGTGGAGTCACACTTCTCTTTAATTTATCTCGACGGGCGGTGTCTCGGTGTTAGATTCTTCAATGATGATTTCTAAATAAAATTAAAGAGTGCTCGTATTGTGAATGAACCTTTCATACAACATTCGTAAGTAACTGTAAAACAACATTCTTTCACTCACTGTGTTATGTATTGAAACACGTTTTTTTGCAACAACGATCCACTCACCTATCTTGCACAGTTTTTATCCACGGTGTTTTACTCGCGCTGTTAAGATAGTCGGGGTTTCTAGTGCCGGTCAGTTGCAGTCCGCGCTTTGTCCATTGGGCTGCTTGCGACGAGCCGGCCGAGCTGATCAGTCATAAGTCGTGTTTGTGCTTCTTTCTGAGCTCTGCATTCAGAGAGGATGATGAACTGTACATTTTTTTTAAATTGGCATTTTAGACAAGTTTAACATGCGAACTGTAATTCGCGCTTGCATTTGTGGGATTATCCGAGAAAATGTTCAACTTGAAGTTGAACATTCACTCGGATAATCCCAATACTAATGTTCAACTTGATGTTGAACATTTGCACTAGTAACTCATGCACTACTGCATGGTTACTTGGCTATCCCGTGCATAGAACAAGCGAGTTCAATAAAAATTGCTTGACTGAACCCAGGACATGTAACTGTGTCTCATCTTGCGTTTTTTGTGTTCTAAAGTTATGTGCTAATTTCTAGTAGTTTTTTTTATTTGGGGTCAACGGTCTTTTTAGAGTAAGTGCATCTCGTAACCTTAATTAAGAGTTCCTCGGTATATGTAAGTACAAGGACAGCTTTTCCAGTCTCGTGTATCAGGTCCCAGTATTCAAGCTGCAGAAACTTGTAATAATTGCCTTAATCGGCTCGGCAAAAGTATTCGAAAATATCAGAAGTTTATTATGAAGTAACATTTTTTAAGCTAGCTTCTAACAGGCTTGCTCAGTCGTGTGTGTGTGCGTACGTCGTGCGAGCAAGATAAGATAGTGACGGAAGCACAGATCAAGAGAACGAACTAGGAAAAAATGACGATAATATCTTGGGTAGAACATAAACGCAAAAAGAAAGTTCAATCAAATAGCTATACTATAAGATTTGCTCGAGTGTTTCTTTCGTTCAGGAAGTGGACTGCAACGCGTACAATATATGTAGCCACTAGCCAATGTGATCAGCTTGAACTGATATTGGGGAGATAACGTTCCCATCTAATCATTTCCACCGATAACATGTCAGCATCGCTTAATTAAAGTTTGCTACCTGATCGGTTTCAAAGTTAAGTTATATCATCAGGGAGTGGAACAGTTCTTCAGATTACGGTAGATTGAAAGGCAAGTTTCAGGAAGTAGTTTTTCTTTATTAACAACGTTTCGAATACAACAAACATTCATTTTCAAGTTAGAAGAAGCATTAAATATTGAAATTTTGGTGAATTTCTGTAGATATGTGAAAAGGATACAACAGTTAAATTTTGAACCAAAAGTTACTGTGAAAATTCTCACGACACGATATTGGACAGCCGTTTCTCCTACCATCTGAGACAAGCTCAAAACCAGACCAGGCCTCAAAGTATTACAATCTAGCAGCATCATCTCAAGATCGTCGATGAATTCGACAGGCTCCGAGACACCCTTGGCAACAAAGTCAGACCCCGGACTAAACCGAACAACGGCTGCAAAAAAGCGAGAATTCCCCACGAGGCCGGTGCATTCTATGAATTTTACTTCAAAGAAGGTTGTAGACTTCTTCATGTTATGGATTACATTAGAGTTATTGGAGTAACAACTGCGACATTGAACTGCCGTTTCTCCTGCCACCAGAGACAAGCTCACAACTCACAACCATACCCAGGTCTCAAAGTATTATCAACAAACAACTTCACCTCAAAATCGTCTATGGATTCAACAGGCTTCGTGAATCCCTTGACAACAACGTCAAATTCCAAACTAAGAGCAACAAAGGCCCCTGCAAAAACGAGATAGTTATCTGAGAGCCCAGTGTAGTCTATAAATTTTGCTTCAAATAAGGTTGTAGACTTCTTCCTGTTTTAGACAACATCGGACAGATTGGACTAACAATCAAGACACCGAGCTGCTGTCTAGTTAGCTGCCTTCAAACTGGAGGGCAAGTGAACCACATGAGACAAGCTCACAACCAGACCGTCACTCGGATTGTGCTGAAGGTACTCACCAGCATTGTGATCAAGCAGTGGCCCGACAATTAACAACCGATCGGCGATAGTTGAACCCGTCATCATCTCTACAGATTGGACTCCAGCTATCGTCAGCGTGATAAATGCATATATTACATAAATAAAATCATCTCACTACCGGATTTATCTAAACTCTGGGAAAGTTTTCCGAGTAATTTTGGTTCAAAATATTACTGTTGTATCCTATATTTACATATTTTATGTACTTATTTCCACTAAAATTTCAATATTTAATGCTTCTTCTAACTTGAAAATGAATGTTTGTCGCATTCGAAACGTCGTTAATAAACAATAACCATTTCCCGAAACTTGCCTTGCAATCTACCAACGTCATCTGAAGAATTGTTCCACTCTCTCATAATTTAAATCAACGAATTCTCTGGTCTTCAATCGCACGTGTATAAACAAGTAAATTCTGGCAGATAATACTATATTCTGATAAATGTAGAGCCACAGATACCATTAAAAATAGCACGAGAACGCAATAGGAGAGGTTTTTCAAACTTAAACAAATTAACTCTTATCAGTTTCATAACAAAATACAGATGTGCAAAAAATAAACAATAGAATTGTTCCAATTTATGTTAGTGCAACATGTGCCAAGCCAATACATATGCTTGGCCAATACATATGCCTGACGACAGGCATATGTTCTTTATAATTAAAGATTACCATTTATAGATTGTAAAATCTAATAATATATAGATATATAATATAGAATTATAGATTATAATATCTGTGCAAGTCTGATTATAATCAGACTTGCACAGTTTAGTTTTCTACATTCTTCGGACGGTACGTATAATAATATCGTTTGCTCTTAATTTTCGTTCATGACGACACTTGAATAGACTAAATGAAATGAATACACTAAATGAAATTATTTTCGTTTTTAGCAAGATCGAAAATTTCTCATAGCACCACATCATCATCCATCTTTCTCCTCCATAGTCAGAACAAACTAATGGTTGATGTCAACCATTTTGAAGTTAAACCATTACTTATTCTGGCGCATTAATAGAAGTGATTCGTGCTCTCGAAAAGGAGTCAACTAAATATTTAGGAGAATTCATAATTTCACAGAGATATCTTTAAATTTTTTTTAAATGTATAAAGCTATCCCTGTAGCTCACGTACGGTCCTATGGCCTGAAGTTTCTTCTCGTCATCGCTGTTGTCTTGCTAGTGCTTTCAGCATTGATGTTCCAACACCGTTATTCAGGTAAAGTCAATCCTCCAGTACGCAGAATCTGCTAAGAAATACTTTTTTTTTTGAAGATGATTTGCAATTTATAGGATACCATGTTCTTATATACATTAATAGTTATCTTATAACCTATATTAGGAGCGTGTTGTTAAATTGCGTCAAAACACCGCACACATACTAAAAAATTAAGTTTTTTATTGATAAAGTTCAGTAAACTTTCTTGACAAATTTGTTCAACCATTCCGGAGCCCGCTGCTGATGTTCGACACGAGCTACTCAGCTTGCAAGAAAATCAGTTAGTTAATCCCGCATCATCACAGACCTTGCAAAATAAGGTTGTTTTTTGGATCAGTTAGTTCATCCTGCATCATTACAGACCTTGCAGGATAAGGTTGGTTCTTGGGAGCGGGTTCAATCCCAGCTTCCTGCAACGTTCTGGTAAAAATCTGCGAGATGGCCCCAAGGAGGCTGCAATAATTGTACGATGTCAAGAATTGGCGACAGACAAAATTTGGTTTATGCAACACTTACGCCACTATCACTATTGCGGCCTGAGAGAACTCTAACTGAGTATTAACAGGGCATGTGCATTATTATCACTAATAAATCAAAGAAAGATGTCGCTTGGTTTATAATTGTTTGTCACAAATATTTGAACCTTAATCAGAGAAAAATATATTCAGACATTTTCACCGAAAATGAGTTTTCGGAAAATGTCATAGTTTTGACATAATTCAACGTTTCTAAAATAATTTCAAAGATTTCACCATTTAAAAGTTAGAGTTAGTTATTGTGATATCGATGCAAAGGTAGGTCATAAATTGTGGTTTGTGCGTAATTTTTGTGTTTCTGATAAAAAATGATGAATTTCTCAGATTGACATCCTGGAACGGCGCCTGGCTCGCATGTCGCACGCCATCGAGAAACTTTGGTGCACCACGCAGGACGTGATGAGCAACGGCGGATTCTGCGTCACGGCGGAAAGAATCTACACGGGCGGCAACATAATCTTCGAGCCCGAGGTGAGAGGAATCTACACGGGCGGCAACATAATCTTCGAACCCGAGGTGAGAGGAATTCACGCGGGCGGCAACATAATCTTCGAACCCGAGGTGAGAGTAATCTACACGGGCGGCAACATAGTCTTCGAACCCGAGGTAAGAGGAATTCACGCGGGCGGCAACATAATCTTCGAACCCGAGGTGAGAGGAATCTACACGGG